>NC_092779.1:66586659-66869834 GCF_047496795.1 Chiloscyllium punctatum | reverse complement strand
GAGGTGGTGGTCAAGGGACGTGTATGTGTGTGTGTGTGTGTGTTTGTGTATAAACCTGCTTAAAAGCAGGAGACAGGTGTACAAAGTATTAAGGTGCGCCCCGAGATCGAAGCCACGTTGGAAGTGAGACGGAGGAATCGACAGAGAGGCTACAGAATGACATCGCATCCATTTGGATTTCTTTAAATCACTGACGAGCAGGAAAATGTAAACGGGGAGGGCGAGTGGGGAAGTGAGGCAGTAGCAGCTCTGGTGAAATTCCTTCTTTGTGATTCGCTCAGCAACCAGAGACGTGAAGGTGACTCAGGCGTGAGAGCTCTTCACATCGAGAACAAAAAGCACTCAAGGGCAGTTAGCACCTCTTCCGGAGAGTGGGGTGGGGTGAGGTAATTCCCTTTTGACTTCTCTGACTATGTTCAGAAACTGCCTTTTAGATTGAGGTGAACAGAGACTGCATTTCTTAAAAGCACCGTGGAATTTATCAAACTTTATTGTGTCGCTTCCTTTCGATTCCCACACAGGTTTCCAACTCAGTTGGTATCCATGTGGCTCATATCCAGGTGTGCACATCTCTGCAGCGAATTGCACGGTTAAGGCAAAAAGGCAAGGAAAGTGGCATCTCGAATTGGCTCCGAGGTCAGAGCATCCTCGCAATGTGATCTGTCGTTCTCGGATTGTAATGCTACCTCCGGTTTTAGGGTGGAGAACATTCTTTGGGACTCTTATTCTGCAAGACAGACACAGTGACTGAAACTATGCTGCACGTTATGATTTGGAACACGGGCTGCTCAGCTTTGTGCATTTTCCCTGTAGTCCGGTGTGTTTCATGTTCCGTGTAAACGTGAAAGTTGTCCTGTTTCGAGCAATGGGTGAAATCATTTATCAATGCAAGAATCGAAATTGCAGTCATGTCAAGCAGCTCATGGTAATTTGACCAAATCATAACCGATCGTGTGTTCTCACGCACTCACAGATGCATTTGGAGCTGAAAAGAGTCTGAGAAGATCGACTCAGCTTACCATTGATTTTTGTCTGGATTGATGGGTATCATTATCTGCTGCGAAATTGTCATTGTAGCCGGGCACATCCCAGCAGCTGTGCGAGTCGGAGAGGGATCATGGAACCCTTTTAACGTGACTTTGCATCTGTTGTTTTGCAGGAGCACAATTGGAAGTGCAAGAAAATGGGCAGCGCTAGTGGCTGGCTGGTAGTCTGGCCGAGCGGTCTAAGGCGCTGGATTTAAGCTCCAGTCTCTGACAGAGGCGTGGGTTCGAATCCCACCGCTGCCATTTCTGCTGACCTTCTCCAATCGCGCAGCTGGTTGAAATGCTGTTTCGACTCCTGCTGCGTTTCTGTTTAAAACAGAAGCGAAATGGGTTTGCTTCCCGGGCAATTAATTGTGGTGTGTGAAAGTGCCGAATTTGGCGAAGCGTCTGTGCTGTCATGATCGTGTTCGCCTCCCGCAGCTCTTCTGTTGCTTTACGTTCCAGGCGAGTTGAATTTTAATGGAACCGAATGGAGACTGTTATTTCATCGCTGTTGTGAAACAAAGTACTACGGTGACTCGACTCGTCGTTATTTGGTTTTCTGGCCAATGAAAAAATCGTTCCAATGAATTTCGATGTCATATGTTATTGAATTTCTCCCATTTCATTCATCTCCGTCCTGGAGACATCGGAAGGGAAAGGTAATCTAGCCGAGACTGTGATTGGTGAAATTCACTTTTTATGGCCCATTCTTATTATGTTCTTTCTTTCTCTCTTTTCAGCATTGTCCGGGAAGTGGTGGTGCACTCAGGCTCCTGTATGTTTGAAAGAGTAGTTTGGAATTGCCCTGTTGTTAGTTGTGAGATTACCTTATGGCTCATGCCCCGGACTGTCTCACATTTAGCATTCATGCTCGCTGTGTCTGGAAATACATTTGGTTTGCCAGTTTTGTTTGTGTTCCGTGTTAAATGCTTTCCGTTTTGCGATTCTCTCAATAAATTACGACTGAACAGGGTTTCTGAGGTAACTTCCAGCTGCAAAAATCCTGAACTGAGAATCTGGGAAAATTTCCCAGAGTATGGTCAGTCGGAGCAAAAGTAAGGAAGTCGTTCGTTTCTGCAGCGATTCACAATGCTACCGTTCCCGTGAGCAGTCGAACAGGCTATATGATTGTGCCGCAGACTGCGACGGCAAGCTCCGCTAAAGAGTGATCCTTTAATGCCGGTGTAAGCAACACAACGTTATTAGGGCACACCGCGTGGAAACAGATACTTCGGTGTATCTCGTCCATGCTCAGCACATAGCCAAAATTAAACAAGTCCCATTAAACAACGAGCGATTGGAAACAGAAAGGTGAAAAGTAGAATGGCTTCAACTTTCAGTGCTTGAACAAATCTGCTCTCGTAGTGAAATGTAATGCAACTCCATTTAATTACTGTGCAAAGCATTGTCAAGTTTTTCTCCAACCTGGTTCTGATCATATGCCATTCTGTTTGAGAGTGTAGTTCCCGCCTTCTGATCCTTCCATGAAAAGCAGCACCGCATTTGCATTCCTTGCGCAGGTTTGCCCGGTTCAAAGACAGGGAAGAAGCTGATGCTCTGGTATCACAGCGCACCACGGATTCCTGAACTAGTCTGTCTGTCAAATGTACCCCCAAAGTCGTCTCTGAAAGACCTCATTTGGAAGCTGTCTGTCGTTATTCAACGTACGAGAGTTGGCACCAGAGGTCCTGAATCATGTTTTGGAGCAGTTCGCACGGAAGTGGCTCATTCAATCAGCAACAGCAATGAAAGAAATTACACTCTCAGAGGAACCTCTGGACCTATGCTTTCACAGCGTCGCTAGTATTAAGGTGCGCCCCGAGATCGAAGCCACGTTGGAAGTGAGACGGAGGAATCGACAGAGAGGCTACAGAATGACATCGCATCCATTTGGATTTCTTTAAATCACTGACGAGCAGGAAAATGTAAACGGGGAGGGCGAGTGGGGAAGTGAGGCAGTAGCAGCTCTGGTGAAATTCCTTCTTTGTGATTCGCTCAGCAACCAGAGACGTGAAGGTGACTCAGGCGTGAGAGCTCTTCACATCGAGAACAAAAAGCACTCAAGGGCAGTTAGCACCTCTTCCGGAGAGTGGGGTGGGGTGAGGTAATTCCCTTTTGACTTCTCTGACTATGTTCAGAAACTGCCTTTTAGATTGAGGTGAACAGAGACTGCATTTCTTAAAAGCACCGTGGAATTTATCAAACTTTATTGTGTCGCTTCCTTTCGATTCCCACACAGGTTTCCAACTCAGTTGGTATCCATGTGGCTCATATCCAGGTGTGCACATCTCTGCAGCGAATTGCACGGTTAAGGCCAAAAGGCAAGGAAAGTGGCATCTCGAATTGGCTCCGAGGTCAGAGCATCCTCGCAATGTGATCTGTCGTTCTCGGATTGTAATGCTACCTCCGGTTTTAGGGTGGAGAACATTCTTTGGGACTCTTATTCTGCAAGACAGACACAGTGACTGAAACTATGCTGCACGTTATGATTTGGAACACGGGCTGCTCAGCTTTGTGCATTTTCCCTGTAGTCCGGTGTGTTTCATGTTCCGTGTAAACGTGAAAGTTGTCCTGTTTCGAGCAATGGGTGAAATCATTTATCAATGCAAGAATCGAAATTGCAGTCATGTCAAGCAGCTCATGGTAATTTGACCAAATCATAACCGATCGTGTGTTCTCACGCACTCACAGATGCATTTGGAGCTGAAAAGAGTCTGAGAAGATCGACTCAGCTTACCATTGATTTTTGTCTGGATTGATGGGTATCATTATCTGCTGCGAAATTGTCATTGTAGCCGGGCACATCCCAGCAGCTGTGCGAGTCGGAGAGGGATCATGGAACCCTTTTAACGTGACTTTGCATCTGTTGTTTTGCAGGAGCACAATTGGAAGTGCAAGAAAATGGGCAGCGCTAGTGGCTGGCTGGTAGTGTGGCCGAGCGGTCTAAGGCGCTGGATTTAAGCTCCAGTCTCTGACAGAGGCGTGGGTTCGAATCCCACCGCTGCCATTTCTGCTGACCTTCTCCAATCGCGCAGCTGGTTGAAATGCTGTTTCGACTCCTGCTGCGTTTCTGTTTAAAACAGAAGCGAAATGGGTTTGCTTCCCGGGCAATTAATTGTGGTGTGTGAAAGTGCCGAATTTGGCGAAGCGTCTGTGCTGTCATGATCGTGTTCGCCTCCCGCAGCTCTTCTGTTGCTTTACGTTCCAGGCGAGTTGAATTTTAATGGAACCGAATGGAGACTGTTATTTCATCGCTGTTGTGAAACAAAGTACTACGGTGACTCGACTCGTCGTTATTTGGTTTTCTGGCCAATGAAAAAATCGTTCCAATGAATTTCGATATCATATGTTATTGAATTTCTCCCATTTCATTCATCTCCGTCCTGGAGACATCGGAAGGGAAAGGTAATCTAGCCGAGACTGTGATTGGTGAAATTCACTTTTTATGGCCCATTCTTATTATGTTCTTTCTTTCTCTCTTTTCAGCATTGTCCGGGAAGTGGTGGTGCACTCAGGCTCCTGTATGTTTGAAAGAGTAGTTTGGAATTGCCCTGTTGTTAGTTGTGAGATTACCTTATGGCTCATGCCCCGGACTGTCTCACATTTAGCATTCATGCTCGCTGTGTCTGGAAATACATTTGGTTTGCCAGTTTTGTTTGTGTTGCGTGTTAAATGCTTTCCGTTTTGCGATTCTCTCAATAAATTACGACTGAACAGGGTTTCTGAGGTAACTTCCAGCTGCAAAAATCCTGAACTGAGAATCTGGGAAAATTTCCCAGAGTATGGTCAGTCGGAGCAAAAGTAAGGAAGTCGTTCGTTTCTGCAGCGATTCACAATGCTACCGTTCCCGTGAGCAGTCGAACAGGCTATATGATTGTGCCGCAGACTGCGACGGCAAGCTCCGCTAAAGAGTGATCCTTTAATGCCGGTGTAAGCAACACAACGTTATTAGGGCACACCGCGTGGAAACAGATACTTCGGTGTATCTCGTCCATGCTCAGCACATAGCCAAAATTAAACAAGTCCCATTAAACAACGAGCGATTGGAAACAGAAAGGTGAAAAGTAGAATGGCTTCAACTTTCAGTGCTTGAACAAATCTGCTCTCGTAGTGAAATGTAATGCAACTCCATTTAATTACTGTGCAAAGCATTGTCAAGTTTTTCTCCAACCTGGTTCTGATCATATGCCATTCTGTTTGAGAGTGTAGTTCCCGCCTTCTGATCCTTCCATGAAAAGCAGCACCGCATTTGCATTCCTTGCGCAGGTTTGCCCGGTTCAAAGACAGGGAAGAAGCTGATGCTCTGGTATCACAGCGCACCACGGATTCCTGAACTAGTCTGTCTGTCAAATGTACCCCCAAAGTCGTCTCTGAAAGACCTCATTTGGAAGCTGTCTGTCGTTATTCAACGTACGAGAGTTGGCACCAGAGGTCCTGAATCATGTTTTGGAGCAGTTCGCACGGAAGTGGCTCATTCAATCAGCAACAGCAATGAAAGAAATTACACTCTCAGAGGAACCTCTGGACCTATGCTTTCACAGCGTCGCTAGTATTAAGGTGCGCCCCGAGATCTAAGCCACGTTGGAAGTGAGACGGAGGAATCGACAGAGAGGCTACAGAATGACATCGCATCCATTTGGATTTCTTTAAATCACTGACGAGCAGGAAAATGTAAACGGGGAGGGCGAGTGGGGAAGTGAGGCAGTAGCAGCTCTGGTGAAATTCCTTCTTTGTGATTCGCTCAGCAACCAGAGACGTGAAGGTGACTCAGGCGTGAGAGCTCTTCACATCGAGAACAAAAAGCACTCAAGGGCAGTTAGCACCTCTTCCGGAGAGTGGGGTGGGGTGAGGTAATTCCCTTTTGACTTCTCTGACTATGTTCAGAAACTGCCTTTTAGATTGAGGTGAACAGAGACTGCATTTCTTAAAAGCACCATGGAATTTATCAAACTTTATTGTGTCGCTTCCTTTCGATTCCCACACAGGTTTCCAACTCAGTTGGTATCCATGTGGCTCATATCCAGGTGTGAACATCTCTGCAGCGAATTGCACGGTTAAGGCAAAAAGGCAAGGAAAGTGGCATCTCGAATTGGCTCCGAGGTCAGAGCATCCTCGCAATGTGATCTGTCGTTCTCGGATTGTAATGCTACCTCCGGTTTTAGGGTGGAGAACATTCTTTGGGACTCTTATTCTGCAAGACAGACACAGTGACTGAAACTATGCTGCACGTTATGATTTGGAACACGGGCTGCTCTGCTTTGTGCATTTTCCCTGTAGTCCGGTGTGTTTCATGTTCCGTGTAAACGTGAAAGTTGTCCTGTTTCGAGCAATGGGTGAAATCATTTATCAATGCAAGAATCGAAATTGCAGTCATGTCAAGTAGCTCATGGTAATTTGACCAAATCATAACCGATCGTGTGTTCTCACGCACTCACAGATGCATTTGGAGCTGAAAAGAGTCTGAGAAGATCGACTCAGCTTTCCATTGAGTTTTGTCTGGATTGATGGGTATCATTATCTGCTGCGAAATTGTCATTGTAGCCGGGCACATCCCAGCAGCTGTGCGAGTCGGAGAGGGATCATGGAACCCTTTTAACGTGACTTTGCATCTGTTGTTTTGCAGGAGCACAATTGGAAGTGCAAGAAAATGGGCAGCGCTAGTGGCTGGCTGGTAGTGTGGCCGAGCGGTCTAAGGCGCTGGATTTAAGCTCCAGTCTCTGACAGAGGCGTGGGTTCGAATCCCACCGCTGCCGTTTCTGCTGACCTTCTCCAATCGCGCAGCTGGTTGAAATGCTGTTTCGACTCCTGCTGCGTTTCTGTTTAAAACAGAAGCGAAATGGGTTTGCTTCCCGGGCAATTAATTGTGGTGTGTGAAAGTGCCGAATTTGGCGAAGCGTCTGTGCTGTCATGATCGTGTTCGCCTCCCGCAGCTCTTCTGTTGCTTTACGTTCCAGGCGAGTTGAATTTTAATGGAACCGAATGGAGACTGTTATTTCATCGCTGTTGTGAAACAAAGTACTACGGTGACTCGACTCGTCGTTATTTGGTTTTCTGGCCAATGAAAAAATCGTTCCAATGAATTTCGATGTCATATGTTATTGAATTTCTCCCATTTCATTCATCTCCGTCCTGGAGACATCGGAAGGGAAAGGTAATCTAGCCGAGACTGTGATTGGTGAAATTCACTTTTTATGGACCATTCTTATTATGTTCTTTCTTTCTCTCTTTTCAGCATTGTCCGGGAAGTGGTGGTGCACTCAGGCTCCTGTATGTTTGAAAGAGTAGTTTGGAATTGCCCTGTTGTTAGTTGTGAGATTACCTTATGGCTCATGCCCCGGACTGTCTCACATTTAGCATTCATGCTCGCTGTGTCTGGAAATACATTTGGTTTGCCAGTTTTGTTTGTGTTCCGTGTTAAATGCTTTCCGTTTTGCGATTCTCTCAATAAATTACGACTGAACAGGGTTTCTGAGGTAACTTCCAGCTGCAAAAATCCTGAACTGAGAATCTGGGAAAATTTCCCAGAGTATGGTCAGTCGGAGCAAAAGTAAGGAAGTCGTTCGTTTCTGCAGCGATTCACAATGCTACCGTTCCCGTGAGCAGTCGAACAGGCTATATGATTGTGCCGCAGACTGCGACGGCAAGCTCCGCTAAAGAGTGATCCTTTAATGCCGGTGTAAGCAACACAACGTTATTAGGGCACACCGCGTGGAAACAGATACTTCGGTGTATCTCGTCCATGCTCAGCACATAGCCAAAATTAAACAAGTCCCATTAAACAACGAGCGATTGGAAACAGAAAGGTGAAAAGTAGAATGGCTTCAACTTTCAGTGCTTGAACAAATCTGCTCTCGTAGTGAAATGTAATGCAACTCCATTTAATTACTGTGCAAAGCATTGTCAAGTTTTTCTCCAACCTGGTTCTGATCATATGCCATTCTGTTTGAGAGTGTAGTTCCCGCCTTCTGATCCTTCCATGAAAAGCAGCACCGCATTTGCATTCCTTGCGCAGGTTTGCCCGGTTCAAAGACAGGGAAGAAGCTGATGCTCTGGTATCACAGCGCACCACGGATTCCTGAACTAGTCTGTCTGTCAAATGTACCCCCAAAGTCGTCTCTGAAAGACCTCATTTGGAAGCTGTCTGTCGTTATTCAACGGACGAGAGTTGGCACCAGAGGTCCTGAATCATGTTTTGGAGCAGTTCGCACGGAAGTGGCTCATTCAATCAGCAACAGCAATGAAAGAAATTACACTCTCAGAGGAACCTCTGGACCTATGCTTTCACAGCGTCGCTAGTATTAAGGTGCGCCCCGAGATCTAAGCCACGTTGGAAGTGAGACGGAGGAATCGACAGAGAGGCTACAGAATGACATCGCATCCATTTGGATTTCTTTAAATCACTGACGAGCAGGAAAATGTAAACGGGGAGGGCGAGTGGGGAAGTGAGGCAGTAGCAGCTCTGGTGAAATTCCTTCTTTGTGATTCGCTCAGCAACCAGAGACGTGAAGGTGACTCAGGCGTGAGAGCTCTTCACATCGAGAACAAAAAGCACTCAAGGGCAGTTAGCACCTCTTCCGGAGAGTGGGGTGGGGTGAGGTAATTCCCTTTTGACTTCTCTGACTATGTTCAGAAACTGCCTTTTAGATTGAGGTGAACAGAGACTGCATTTCTTAAAAGCACCATGGAATTTATCAAACTTTATTGTGTCGCTTCCTTTCGATTCCCACACAGGTTTCCAACTCAGTTGGTATCCATGTGGCTCATATCCAGGTGTGAACATCTCTGCAGCGAATTGCACGGTTAAGGCAAAAAGGCAAGGAAAGTGGCATCTCGAATTGGCTCCGAGGTCAGAGCATCCTCGCAATGTGATCTGTCGTTCTCGGATTGTAATGCTACCTCCGGTTTTAGGGTGGAGAACATTCTTTGGGACTCTTATTCTGCAAGACAGACACAGTGACTGAAACTATACTGCACGTTATGATTTGGAACACGGGCTGCTCAGCTTTGTGCATTTTCCCTGTAGTCCGGTGTGTTTCATGTTCCGTGTAAACGTGAAAGTTGTCCTGTTTCGAGCAATGGGTGAAATCATTTATCAATGCAAGAATCGAAATTGCAGTCATGTCAAGCAGCTCATGGTAATTTGACCAAATCATAACCGATCGTGTGTTCTCACGCACTCACAGATGCATTTGGAGCTGAAAAGAGTCTGAGAAGATCGACTCAGCTTACCATTGATTTTTGTCTGGATTGATGGGTATCATTATCTGCTGCGAAATTGTCATTGTAGCCGGGCACATCCCAGCAGCTGTGCGAGTCGGAGAGGGATCATGGAACCCTTTTAACGTGACTTTGCATCTGTTGTTTTGCAGGAGCACAATTGGAAGTGCAAGAAAATAGGCAGCAGTCGTGGCTGGCTGGTAGTGTGGCCGAGCGGTCTAAGGCGCTGGGTTTAAGCTCCAGTCTCTGACAGAGGCGTGGGTTCGAATTCCACCGCTGCCATTTCTGCTGACCTTCTCCAATCGCGCAGCTGGTTGAAATGCTGTTTCGACTCCTGCTGCGTTTCTGTTTAAAACAGAAGCGAAATGGGTTTGCTTCCCGGGCAATTAATTGTGGTGTGTGAAAGTGCCGAATTTGGCGAAGCGTCTGTGCTGTCATGATCGTGTTCGCCTCCCGCAGCTCTTCTGTTGCTTTACGTTCCAGGCGAGTTGAATTTTAATGGAACCGAATGGAGACTGTTATTTCATCGCTGTTGTGAAACAAAGTACTACGGTGACTCGACTCGTCGTTATTTGGTTTTCTGGCCAATGAAAAAATCGTTCCAATGAATTTCGATGTCATATGTTATTGAATTTCTCCCATTTCATTCATCTCCGTCCTGGAGACATCGGAAGGGAAAGGTAATCTAGCCGAGACTGTGATTGGTGAAATTCACTTTTTATGGCCCATTCTTATTATGTTCTTTCTTTCTCTCTTTTCAGCATTGTCCGGGAAGTGGTGGTGCACTCAGGCTCCTGTATGTTTGAAAGAGTAGTTTGGAATTGCCCTGTTGTTAGTTGTGAGATTACCTTATGGCTCATGCCCCGGACTGTCTCACATTTAGCATTCATGCTCGCTGTGTCTGGAAATACATTTGGTTTGCCAGTTTTGTTTGTGTTCCGTGTTAAATGCTTTCCGTTTTGCGATTCTCTCAATAAATTACGACTGAACAGGGTTTCTGAGGTAACTTCCAGCTGCAAAAATCCTGAACTGAGAATCTGGGAAAATTTCCCAGAGTATGGTCAGTCGGAGCAAAAGTAAGGAAGTCGTTCGTTTCTGCAGCGATTCACAATGCTACCGTTCCCGTGAGCAGTCGAACAGGCTATATGATTGTGCCGCAGACTGCGACGGCAAGCTCCGCTAAAGAGTGATCCTTTAATGCCGGTGTAAGCAACACAACGTTATTAGGGCACACCGCGTGGAAACAGATACTTCGGTGTATCTCGTCCATGCTCAGCACATAGCCAAAATTAAACAAGTCCCATTAAACAACGAGCGATTGGAAACAGAAAGGTGAAAAGTAGAATGGCTTCAACTTTCAGTGCTTGAACAAATCTGCTCTCGTAGTGAAATGTAATGCAACTCCATTTAATTACTGTGCAAAGCATTGTCAAGTTTTTCTCCAACCTGGTTCTGATCATATGCCATTCTGTTTGAGAGTGTAGTTCCCGCCTTCTGATCCTTCCATGAAAAGCAGCACCGCATTTGCATTCCTTGCGCAGGTTTGCCCGGTTCAAAGACAGGGAAGAAGCTGATGCTCTGGTATCACAGCGCACCACGGATTCCTGAACTAGTCTGTCTGTCAAATGTACCCCCAAAGTCGTCTCTGAAAGACCTCATTTGGAAGCTGTCTGTCGTTATTCAACGTACGAGAGTTGGCACCACAGGTCCTGAATCATGTTTTGGAGCAGTTCGCACGGAAGTGGCTCATTCAATCAGCAACAGCAATGAAAGAAATTACACTCTCAGAGGAACCTCTGGACCTATGCTTTCACAGCGTCGCTAGTATTAAGGTGCGCCCCGAGATCTAAGCCACGTTGGAAGTGAGACGGAGGAATCGACAGAGAGGCTACAGAATGACATCGCATCCATTTGGATTTCTTTAAATCACTGACGAGCAGGAAAATGTAAACGGGGAGGGCGAGTGGGGAAGTGAGGCAGTAGCAGCTCTGGTGAAATTCCTTCTTTGTGATTCGCTCAGCAACCAGAGACGTGAAGGTGACTCAGGCGTGAGAGCTCTTCACATCGAGAACAAAAAGCACTCAAGGGCAGTTAGCACCTCTTCCGGAGAGTGGGGTGGGGTGAGGTAATTCCCTTTTGACTTCTCTGACTATGTTCAGAAACTGCCTTTTAGATTGAGGTGAACAGAGACTGCATTTCTTAAAAGCACCATGGAATTTATCAAACTTTATTGTGTCGCTTCCTTTCGATTCCCACACAGGTTTCCAACTCAGTTGGTATCCATGTGGCTCATATCCAGGTGTGAACATCTCTGCAGCGAATTGCACGGTTAAGGCAAAAAGGCAAGGAAAGTGGCATCTCGAATTGGCTCCGAGGTCAGAGCATCCTCGCAATGTGATCTGTCGTTCTCGGATTGTAATGCTACCTCCGGTTTTAGGGTGGAGAACATTCTTTGGGACTCTTATTCTGCAAGACAGACACAGTGACTGAAACTATGCTGCACGTTATGATTTGGAACACGGGCTGCTCAGCTTTGTGCATTTTCCCTGTAGTCCGGTGTGTTTCATGTTCCGTGTAAACGTGAAAGTTGTCCTGTTTCGAGCAATGGGTGAAATCATTTATCAATGCAAGAATCGAAATTGCAGTCATGTCAAGCAGCTCATGGTAATTTGACCAAATCATAACCGATCGTGTGTTCTCACGCACTCACAGATGCATTTGGAGCTGAAAAGAGTCTGAGAAGATCGACTCAGCTTACCATTGATTTTTGTCTGGATTGATGGGTATCATTATCTGCTGCGAAATTGTCATTGTAGCCGGGCACATCCCAGCAGCTGTGCGAGTCGGAGAGGGATCATGGAACCCTTTTAACGTGACTTTGCATCTGTTGTTTTGCAGGAGCACAATTGGAAGTGCAAGAAAATAGGCACTATTCACTCTCCTCGAGTCTAAAAAATTATTTGCTGCATTCCTACTCTTATGGCTCTTTTCATTACATCGGCTTCTGTTCTTCACGGAATCCGATTCAGCAGATCTTGTCACTGAGTCATTTCTTTGTATGTGTTCAGATCATGTGAGCAGAATATCACAGTCCATAACGCAGAACTCAGACCATACTCAGGGAACCGTACTCTGCTCTAGATCATTTCATGAACACCAGGAAGAACTATCGATGATCTGTAAAATGTACTAACCTGTTTTTCAGAAGCAAGATAAACAGTTCCAGGTTTCTGCTTTTGTTGTCACACGGACCAAGATTGTAAATGCTGTCCGCTCTCCGACGTTCATTTTCTCCCCAGGAGGTGTTAAATGATGGTCTGTATCGGATTCTTCTAAAAAGAAGAATCTTTTTATCCATTGATTTCTGGTGTATGGGCCCACCAGGCTCCCGCTGGGCCTCTGTGTTCGCGCTGATCACAGCAGTTTCACGCAGTGTTCAGCGTTTTTGTAGCAAGTACCTTCGAGGATGACATCAAAAGATATTCACTGTTACTGTATGATACTCTACCAATGGAGACAGCTCGATCAATGGAGGCAGCTCAGTCCGCTGGGATGGGATAATTTCTGAAATGTGTCCTGCGGATCAGATATAGTCCACTTTATCATTCAGATCATACAGAGAGCGCTCGAAAAGGTCAAGTGAGTTTTCCCCATAGGAGTTAATTGTAGGTGGAACAATACCAGTGGCACCACCCTAACCGAGGAAAGAACCGTCTCAGAAGTCCATTTGGCAAGTTTACTTTTCAGACTCTGGTCACCATGCTCCAAGAGCCCTGCAGCTTGTGGGCAATAAGCACAATGAAGTTGGTGGTGGATCCCAAAATGAAGCATAATTCCTCTTTAATATCTCCAACAAAATGGGAGTGGGGGTGGGGGGGGGGGCGGGTGGTGCATTGTCAGAAGGTAGACAAAATGACAAAATCAAATACCAAAGCAGGTTATAATCTCCTTGAGTAAAATATTTACAACAGTTTTGGCAGTAGCGTTAAAAGTGCGGTAAGCTTCAACCCATCAAGGAAAAGAAAATCAACAATGACCAAAACATACTTATAGTACTGACACCTTTGCAACTCAATGAAGTCTTTAAACATCTTTTGCAGTTGGCATTAGGTGGTCAGAGGTCGACTCACCCTTGTCAGAGAACATAGAACAGAGAAAGGACAGCACAGAACAGGCCCTTTCAACCCATGATGTTTAATCCTAATGTAAAATATAGCAACAACCCCCACACCCCTCAATTCACTGCTCTCCATATGCAAGTCTACAAGTCGCTTCAATGTCCCCAATAACTCTGCTTCCACCACTACCACTGGTAACGCATTCCATGCATTCACAGCTCTCAGTGTAAAAAAACACTACTTCTGACATCTCCTTTATACCTTCCTCCTAATATCTTCAAACTATGTGCTCTCAGACCAGTCAATCTTGCCCTGGGGAAAATACTCTA
Source organism: Chiloscyllium punctatum (assembly GCF_047496795.1). Classification (NCBI taxonomy): domain Eukaryota; kingdom Metazoa; phylum Chordata; class Chondrichthyes; order Orectolobiformes; family Hemiscylliidae; genus Chiloscyllium; species Chiloscyllium punctatum. Next base: position 66,856,142 of record NC_092779.1, on the reverse strand, counting down.
GCTATTGACTCTATCTATTCCTCTCATTATTTTGTAGACATCTATCAGGTCTCCTTTCTTCCTCCTTCTCTCCATAGAGATGTCCAAGCCTATTCAACCTTTTTTTCCATAAGACACGCCCTCCAGTCCAAGCAGCATCCTTCTTTGCACCCTCTCCCAAGCCTCTGTATATTTCCTATAGTAGGACGACCAGAACTGGACACAATATTTCAAGTATTGCCTCACCAGAGACTTGTAGAACTGCAGCAAAACCTCACAGCTCTTGAACTCTATCCCCCTGTTGATGAAAGCCAAAACACCATATGCATTCTTAACAACCTTATCGACTTGTTTGGAAACTTTGAGGAATCTATGTACTTGCACATCCAAATCCCACTGTTCCTCCATACTGCCAAGAATCCTGTCTTTAATCCTATATTCAGCATTCGAGTTTCACCTTCCAACATGCATCACTTCGCATTTATCCAGGTTGAACTCAATCTGCCATTTCTCAGCCAGGCTCTGCAGTCTGTCTATGTCGCGCTGTAGCCAGCAGTAGCCCTTTATACTATTGCTGACACCTCCAAACTTTGTGTCATCTGCAAATTTACTAACCCTCCCCACAACCTCCTCATCCAAGTCATTTATAAAAACTACAACGAGCAGAGGCCCAAGTACAGAGCCCTGGGAGACCCCACTCAACACTGTCGTCTAGGCAGAATACTTTCCATCTACAGCCAATCTCTGCCTTCTGTCAGCCAGCCAATTCTGTGTATATCTGTTTAATGCCTGGAAACAGAGTTTGATGGAGGGTTGTCTGTTTATGTCTGATTAATGGTCGGTGATAGGGGGTGGTGCAGAGTTGTTTGTGTTTTTCTGTATATATCTGCTCAATGACAGGAGACAGACTGGTGGTGGTCGAAGGATGTTTGTGTGTGTATTTCTGTGTATATCTGCTCAATGGAAGGATAACAGGGCGGTGGTGGAGGGTTGTGTGTGTGTGTTTCTGTGTATATCTGTTTAATGGCAGGAGACAGGGCTGTCTTGGAGGGGTGTGCGTGTGATTCTGTGTATATCTATTTAAGGGCTGGAGACAGGGTGGCGGTGTGTGTATTTCTGTGTATATCTGTTCCGTGGCAGGAGACAAGGTGGTTATGGAGGGTTGTGTGTGTGTTTCTGCATAGACCTGCTCAATGGCAGGAGGCATGTTGTTCCTGGAATGTTGTGCTTGCGTGTGTGTGTTTCTGCGTATTTCTATTTAATTGCAGGAGATAGGGTGGTGGGGGAGGATTGTGTATGTATGTGCGTTTTTGTGTATATCTGTTTAAGGGCAGTAGGCAGGGTGTTCGTGGAAGATTGTGTGTGTATATTTCCGTGTATAACTGTTTGATGATAGGAGACAGGGTGGTCAAGGAGGTTTGAGTGAGTGTGTGTGTGTGTTTCTGTGCATATGTGCTTAATGGCACGAGACAGTTTGGTGTGTGTGTGTGTCATTGTGTATATCTGTCCAACGGCAGGAGGCAGGGTGTTCATGGAGTGTTGTGCATGTGGGTGGTTCTGCGTATATCCTTTTAATGGCAGGAGACAGGGCGGTGTTGGACTGTAGATGTCTGTGTTTCTGTGTCTAAGTGCTTATTGGTCGGAGACACGTTGGTGATGTAGGTTTGTGTATGTGTGTGTTTCTGTGCATATCTGTTAAATGGCAAGAGACAGGGTGGTGGAAGGGTCTGTATGTGTGTTTCTGTGTATATCTGTTTAATGCCAGGAGATGGAGAGTTGGTGGAGGGTTGTCTGTGTGTGTTTTTTTTCTGTGCCTGTCTGTTTAATACTGGTGTTAGGGTGGTGGTGCAGGGATGTGTATGTTTTTCTGTAAGAATATGCTGAATGACAGGAGACAGACTGATGGTGGTGGAGGGTTGTGTGTGTTTGTTTCTGTGTATTTCTGATTAATTGCAGGAATCAGAGTGCTGTTGGAGCATTCTGAAAGTATGCGTGTTTCTGTTTAAGGGCAGGAGACAGGGTGATGGGAGAGGGATGCGTGCGAGTTTCTGTGTATATCTGTTGTAAGAGCTGGAGAGAGTGTGGTGGTGGTGGAGGGTTGTCCGTGTGTTTTTCTGTTTATATCTGATAAACGGCAGGAAACGAGGTGGTGGTCAAGGGACGTGTATGTGTGTGTGTGTGTGTGTTTGTGTATAAACCTGCTTAAAAGCAGGAGACAGGTGTACAAAGTATTAAGGTGCGCCCCGAGATCGAAGCCACGTTGGAAGTGAGACGGAGGAATCGACAGAGAGGCTACAGAATGACATCGCATCCATTTGGATTTCTTTAAATCACTGACGAGCAGGAAAATGTAAACGGGGAGGGCGAGTGGGGAAGTGAGGCAGTAGCAGCTCTGGTGAAATTCCTTCTTTGTGATTCGCTCAGCAACCAGAGACGTGAAGGTGACTCAGGCGTGAGAGCTCTTCACATCGAGAACAAAAAGCACTCAAGGGCAGTTAGCACCTCTTCCGGAGAGTGGGGTGGGGTGAGGTAATTCCCTTTTGACTTCTCTGACTATGTTCAGAAACTGCCTTTTAGATTGAGGTGAACAGAGACTGCATTTCTTAAAAGCACCGTGGAATTTATCAAACTTTATTGTGTCGCTTCCTTTCGATTCCCACACAGGTTTCCAACTCAGTTGGTATCCATGTGGCTCATATCCAGGTGTGCACATCTCTGCAGCGAATTGCACGGTTAAGGCAAAAAGGCAAGGAAAGTGGCATCTCGAATTGGCTCCGAGGTCAGAGCATCCTCGCAATGTGATCTGTCGTTCTCGGATTGTAATGCTACCTCCGGTTTTAGGGTGGAGAACATTCTTTGGGACTCTTATTCTGCAAGACAGACACAGTGACTGAAACTATGCTGCACGTTATGATTTGGAACACGGGCTGCTCAGCTTTGTGCATTTTCCCTGTAGTCCGGTGTGTTTCATGTTCCGTGTAAACGTGAAAGTTGTCCTGTTTCGAGCAATGGGTGAAATCATTTATCAATGCAAGAATCGAAATTGCAGTCATGTCAAGCAGCTCATGGTAATTTGACCAAATCATAACCGATCGTGTGTTCTCACGCACTCACAGATGCATTTGGAGCTGAAAAGAGTCTGAGAAGATCGACTCAGCTTACCATTGATTTTTGTCTGGATTGATGGGTATCATTATCTGCTGCGAAATTGTCATTGTAGCCGGGCACATCCCAGCAGCTGTGCGAGTCGGAGAGGGATCATGGAACCCTTTTAACGTGACTTTGCATCTGTTGTTTTGCAGGAGCACAATTGGAAGTGCAAGAAAATGGGCAGCAGTCGTGGCTGGCTGGTAGTGTGGCCGAGCGGTCTAAGGCGCTGGATTTAAGCTCCAGTCTCTGACAGAGGCGTGGGTTCGAATCCCACCGCTGCCATTTCTGCTGACCTTCTCCAATCGCGCAGCTGGTTGAAATGCTGTTTCGACTCCTGCTGCGTTTCTGTTTAAAACAGAAGCGAAATGGGTTTGCTTCCCGGGCAATTAATTGTGGTGTGTGAAAGTGCCGAATTTGGCGAAGCGTCTGTGCTGTCATGATCGTGTTCGCCTCCCGCAGCTCTTCTGTTGCTTTACGTTCCAGGCGAGTTGAATTTTAATGGAACCGAATGGAGACTGTTATTTCATCGCTGTTGTGAAACAAAGTACTACGGTGACTCGACTCGTCGTTATTTGGTTTTCTGGCCAATGAAAAAATCGTTCCAATGAATTTCGATGTCATATGTTATTGAATTTCTCCCATTTCATTCATCTCCGTCCTGGAGACATCGGAAGGGAAAGGTAATCTAGCCGAGACTGTGATTGGTGAAATTCACTTTTTATGGCCCATTCTTATTATGTTCTTTCTTTCTCTCTTTTCAGCATTGTCCGGGAAGTGGTGGTGCACTCAGGCTCCTGTATGTTTGAAAGAGTAGTTTGGAATTGCCCTGTTGTTAGTTGTGAGATTACCTTATGGCTCATGCCCCGGACTGTCTCACATTTAGCATTCATGCTCGCTGTGTCTGGAAATACATTTGGTTTGCCAGTTTTGTTTGTGTTCCGTGTTAAATGCTTTCCGTTTTGCGATTCTCTCAATAAATTACGACTGAACAGGGTTTCTGAGGTAACTTCCAGCTGCAAAAATCCTGAACTGAGAATCTGGGAAAATTTCCCAGAGTATGGTCAGTCGGAGCAAAAGTAAGGAAGTCGTTCGTTTCTGCAGCGATTCACAATGCTACCGTTCCCGTGAGCAGTCGAACAGGCTATATGATTGTGCCGCAGACTGCGACGGCAAGCTCCGCTAAAGAGTGATCCTTTAATGCCGGTGTAAGCAACACAACGTTATTAGGGCACACCGCGTGGAAACAGATACTTCGGTGTATCTCGTCCATGCTCAGCACATAGCCAAAATTAAACAAGTCCCATTAAACAACGAGCGATTGGAAACAGAAAGGTGAAAAGTAGAATGGCTTCAACTTTCAGTGCTTGAACAAATCTGCTCTCGTAGTGAAATGTAATGCAACTCCATTTAATTACTGTGCAAAGCATTGTCAAGTTTTTCTCCAACCTGGTTCTGATCATATGCCATTCTGTTTGAGAGTGTAGTTCCCGCCTTCTGATCCTTCCATGAAAAGCAGCACCGCATTTGCATTCCTTGCGCAGGTTTGCCCGGTTCAAAGACAGGGAAGAAGCTGATGCTCTGGTATCACAGCGCACCACGGATTCCTGAACTAGTCTGTCTGTCAAATGTACCCCCAAAGTCGTCTCTGAAAGACCTCATTTGGAAGCTGTCTGTCGTTATTCAACGTACGAGAGTTGGCACCAGAGGTCCTGAATCATGTTTTGGAGCAGTTCGCACGGAAGTGGCTCATTCAATCAGCAACAGCAATGAAAGAAATTACACTCTCAGAGGAACCTCTGGACCTATGCTTTCACAGCGTCGCTAGTATTAAGGTGCGCCCCGAGATCGAAGCCACGTTGGAAGTGAGACGGAGGAATCGACAGAGAGGCTACAGAATGACATCGCATCCATTTGGATTTCTTTAAATCACTGACGAGCAGGAAAATGTAAACGGGGAGGGCGAGTGGGGAAGTGAGGCAGTAGCAGCTCTGGTGAAATTCCTTCTTTGTGATTCGCTCAGCAACCAGAGACGTGAAGGTGACTCAGGCGTGAGAGCTCTTCACATCGAGAACAAAAAGCACTCAAGGGCAGTTAGCACCTCTTCCGGAGAGTGGGGTGGGGTGAGGTAATTCCCTTTTGACTTCTCTGACTATGTTCAGAAACTGCCTTTTAGATTGAGGTGAACAGAGACTGCATTTCTTAAAAGCACCGTGGAATTTATCAAACTTTATTGTGTCGCTTCCTTTCGATTCCCACACAGGTTTCCAACTCAGTTGGTATCCATGTGGCTCATATCCAGGTGTGCACATCTCTGCAGCGAATTGCACGGTTAAGGCCAAAAGGCAAGGAAAGTGGCATCTCGAATTGGCTCCGAGGTCAGAGCATCCTCGCAATGTGATCTGTCGTTCTCGGATTGTAATGCTACCTCCGGTTTTAGGGTGGAGAACATTCTTTGGGACTCTTATTCTGCAAGACAGACACAGTGACTGAAACTATGCTGCACGTTATGATTTGGAACACGGGCTGCTCAGCTTTGTGCATTTTCCCTGTAGTCCGGTGTGTTTCATGTTCCGTGTAAACGTGAAAGTTGTCCTGTTTCGAGCAATGGGTGAAATCATTTATCAATGCAAGAATCGAAATTGCAGTCATGTCAAGCAGCTCATGGTAATTTGACCAAATCATAACCGATCGTGTGTTCTCACGCACTCACAGATGCATTTGGAGCTGAAAAGAGTCTGAGAAGATCGACTCAGCTTACCATTGATTTTTGTCTGGATTGATGGGTATCATTATCTGCTGCGAAATTGTCATTGTAGCCGGGCACATCCCAGCAGCTGTGCGAGTCGGAGAGGGATCATGGAACCCTTTTAACGTGACTTTGCATCTGTTGTTTTGCAGGAGCACAATTGGAAGTGCAAGAAAATGGGCAGCGCTAGTGGCTGGCTGGTAGTCTGGCCGAGCGGTCTAAGGCGCTGGATTTAAGCTCCAGTCTCTGACAGAGGCGTGGGTTCGAATCCCACCGCTGCCATTTCTGCTGACCTTCTCCAATCGCGCAGCTGGTTGAAATGCTGTTTCGACTCCTGCTGCGTTTCTGTTTAAAACAGAAGCGAAATGGGTTTGCTTCCCGGGCAATTAATTGTGGTGTGTGAAAGTGCCGAATTTGGCGAAGCGTCTGTGCTGTCATGATCGTGTTCGCCTCCCGCAGCTCTTCTGTTGCTTTACGTTCCAGGCGAGTTGAATTTTAATGGAACCGAATGGAGACTGTTATTTCATCGCTGTTGTGAAACAAAGTACTACGGTGACTCGACTCGTCGTTATTTGGTTTTCTGGCCAATGAAAAAATCGTTCCAATGAATTTCGATATCATATGTTATTGAATTTCTCCCATTTCATTCATCTCCGTCCTGGAGACATCGGAAGGGAAAGGTAATCTAGCCGAGACTGTGATTGGTGAAATTCACTTTTTATGGCCCATTCTTATTATGTTCTTTCTTTCTCTCTTTTCAGCATTGTCCGGGAAGTGGTGGTGCACTCAGGCTCCTGTATGTTTGAAAGAGTAGTTTGGAATTGCCCTGTTGTTAGTTGTGAGATTACCTTATGGCTCATGCCCCGGACTGTCTCACATTTAGCATTCATGCTCGCTGTGTCTGGAAATACATTTGGTTTGCCAGTTTTGTTTGTGTTGCGTGTTAAATGCTTTCCGTTTTGCGATTCTCTCAATAAATTACGACTGAACAGGGTTTCTGAGGTAACTTCCAGCTGCAAAAATCCTGAACTGAGAATCTGGGAAAATTTCCCAGAGTATGGTCAGTCGGAGCAAAAGTAAGGAAGTCGTTCGTTTCTGCAGCGATTCACAATGCTACCGTTCCCGTGAGCAGTCGAACAGGCTATATGATTGTGCCGCAGACTGCGACGGCAAGCTCCGCTAAAGAGTGATCCTTTAATGCCGGTGTAAGCAACACAACGTTATTAGGGCACACCGCGTGGAAACAGATACTTCGGTGTATCTCGTCCATGCTCAGCACATAGCCAAAATTAAACAAGTCCCATTAAACAACGAGCGATTGGAAACAGAAAGGTGAAAAGTAGAATGGCTTCAACTTTCAGTGCTTGAACAAATCTGCTCTCGTAGTGAAATGTAATGCAACTCCATTTAATTACTGTGCAAAGCATTGTCAAGTTTTTCTCCAACCTGGTTCTGATCATATGCCATTCTGTTTGAGAGTGTAGTTCCCGCCTTCTGATCCTTCCATGAAAAGCAGCACCGCATTTGCATTCCTTGCGCAGGTTTGCCCGGTTCAAAGACAGGGAAGAAGCTGATGCTCTGGTATCACAGCGCACCACGGATTCCTGAACTAGTCTGTCTGTCAAATGTACCCCCAAAGTCGTCTCTGAAAGACCTCATTTGGAAGCTGTCTGTCGTTATTCAACGTACGAGAGTTGGCACCAGAGGTCCTGAATCATGTTTTGGAGCAGTTCGCACGGAAGTGGCTCATTCAATCAGCAACAGCAATGAAAGAAATTACACTCTCAGAGGAACCTCTGGACCTATGCTTTCACAGCGTCGCTAGTATTAAGGTGCGCCCCGAGATCTAAGCCACGTTGGAAGTGAGACGGAGGAATCGACAGAGAGGCTACAGAATGACATCGCATCCATTTGGATTTCTTTAAATCACTGACGAGCAGGAAAATGTAAACGGGGAGGGCGAGTGGGGAAGTGAGGCAGTAGCAGCTCTGGTGAAATTCCTTCTTTGTGATTCGCTCAGCAACCAGAGACGTGAAGGTGACTCAGGCGTGAGAGCTCTTCACATCGAGAACAAAAAGCACTCAAGGGCAGTTAGCACCTCTTCCGGAGAGTGGGGTGGGGTGAGGTAATTCCCTTTTGACTTCTCTGACTATGTTCAGAAACTGCCTTTTAGATTGAGGTGAACAGAGACTGCATTTCTTAAAAGCACCATGGAATTTATCAAACTTTATTGTGTCGCTTCCTTTCGATTCCCACACAGGTTTCCAACTCAGTTGGTATCCATGTGGCTCATATCCAGGTGTGAACATCTCTGCAGCGAATTGCACGGTTAAGGCAAAAAGGCAAGGAAAGTGGCATCTCGAATTGGCTCCGAGGTCAGAGCATCCTCGCAATGTGATCTGTCGTTCTCGGATTGTAATGCTACCTCCGGTTTTAGGGTGGAGAACATTCTTTGGGACTCTTATTCTGCAAGACAGACACAGTGACTGAAACTATGCTGCACGTTATGATTTGGAACACGGGCTGCTCTGCTTTGTGCATTTTCCCTGTAGTCCGGTGTGTTTCATGTTCCGTGTAAACGTGAAAGTTGTCCTGTTTCGAGCAATGGGTGAAATCATTTATCAATGCAAGAATCGAAATTGCAGTCATGTCAAGTAGCTCATGGTAATTTGACCAAATCATAACCGATCGTGTGTTCTCACGCACTCACAGATGCATTTGGAGCTGAAAAGAGTCTGAGAAGATCGACTCAGCTTTCCATTGAGTTTTGTCTGGATTGATGGGTATCATTATCTGCTGCGAAATTGTCATTGTAGCCGGGCACATCCCAGCAGCTGTGCGAGTCGGAGAGGGATCATGGAACCCTTTTAACGTGACTTTGCATCTGTTGTTTTGCAGGAGCACAATTGGAAGTGCAAGAAAATGGGCAGCGCTAGTGGCTGGCTGGTAGTGTGGCCGAGCGGTCTAAGGCGCTGGATTTAAGCTCCAGTCTCTGACAGAGGCGTGGGTTCGAATCCCACCGCTGCCGTTTCTGCTGACCTTCTCCAATCGCGCAGCTGGTTGAAATGCTGTTTCGACTCCTGCTGCGTTTCTGTTTAAAACAGAAGCGAAATGGGTTTGCTTCCCGGGCAATTAATTGTGGTGTGTGAAAGTGCCGAATTTGGCGAAGCGTCTGTGCTGTCATGATCGTGTTCGCCTCCCGCAGCTCTTCTGTTGCTTTACGTTCCAGGCGAGTTGAATTTTAATGGAACCGAATGGAGACTGTTATTTCATCGCTGTTGTGAAACAAAGTACTACGGTGACTCGACTCGTCGTTATTTGGTTTTCTGGCCAATGAAAAAATCGTTCCAATGAATTTCGATGTCATATGTTATTGAATTTCTCCCATTTCATTCATCTCCGTCCTGGAGACATCGGAAGGGAAAGGTAATCTAGCCGAGACTGTGATTGGTGAAATTCACTTTTTATGGACCATTCTTATTATGTTCTTTCTTTCTCTCTTTTCAGCATTGTCCGGGAAGTGGTGGTGCACTCAGGCTCCTGTATGTTTGAAAGAGTAGTTTGGAATTGCCCTGTTGTTAGTTGTGAGATTACCTTATGGCTCATGCCCCGGACTGTCTCACATTTAGCATTCATGCTCGCTGTGTCTGGAAATACATTTGGTTTGCCAGTTTTGTTTGTGTTCCGTGTTAAATGCTTTCCGTTTTGCGATTCTCTCAATAAATTACGACTGAACAGGGTTTCTGAGGTAACTTCCAGCTGCAAAAATCCTGAACTGAGAATCTGGGAAAATTTCCCAGAGTATGGTCAGTCGGAGCAAAAGTAAGGAAGTCGTTCGTTTCTGCAGCGATTCACAATGCTACCGTTCCCGTGAGCAGTCGAACAGGCTATATGATTGTGCCGCAGACTGCGACGGCAAGCTCCGCTAAAGAGTGATCCTTTAATGCCGGTGTAAGCAACACAACGTTATTAGGGCACACCGCGTGGAAACAGATACTTCGGTGTATCTCGTCCATGCTCAGCACATAGCCAAAATTAAACAAGTCCCATTAAACAACGAGCGATTGGAAACAGAAAGGTGAAAAGTAGAATGGCTTCAACTTTCAGTGCTTGAACAAATCTGCTCTCGTAGTGAAATGTAATGCAACTCCATTTAATTACTGTGCAAAGCATTGTCAAGTTTTTCTCCAACCTGGTTCTGATCATATGCCATTCTGTTTGAGAGTGTAGTTCCCGCCTTCTGATCCTTCCATGAAAAGCAGCACCGCATTTGCATTCCTTGCGCAGGTTTGCCCGGTTCAAAGACAGGGAAGAAGCTGATGCTCTGGTATCACAGCGCACCACGGATTCCTGAACTAGTCTGTCTGTCAAATGTACCCCCAAAGTCGTCTCTGAAAGACCTCATTTGGAAGCTGTCTGTCGTTATTCAACGGACGAGAGTTGGCACCAGAGGTCCTGAATCATGTTTTGGAGCAGTTCGCACGGAAGTGGCTCATTCAATCAGCAACAGCAATGAAAGAAATTACACTCTCAGAGGAACCTCTGGACCTATGCTTTCACAGCGTCGCTAGTATTAAGGTGCGCCCCGAGATCTAAGCCACGTTGGAAGTGAGACGGAGGAATCGACAGAGAGGCTACAGAATGACATCGCATCCATTTGGATTTCTTTAAATCACTGACGAGCAGGAAAATGTAAACGGGGAGGGCGAGTGGGGAAGTGAGGCAGTAGCAGCTCTGGTGAAATTCCTTCTTTGTGATTCGCTCAGCAACCAGAGACGTGAAGGTGACTCAGGCGTGAGAGCTCTTCACATCGAGAACAAAAAGCACTCAAGGGCAGTTAGCACCTCTTCCGGAGAGTGGGGTGGGGTGAGGTAATTCCCTTTTGACTTCTCTGACTATGTTCAGAAACTGCCTTTTAGATTGAGGTGAACAGAGACTGCATTTCTTAAAAGCACCATGGAATTTATCAAACTTTATTGTGTCGCTTCCTTTCGATTCCCACACAGGTTTCCAACTCAGTTGGTATCCATGTGGCTCATATCCAGGTGTGAACATCTCTGCAGCGAATTGCACGGTTAAGGCAAAAAGGCAAGGAAAGTGGCATCTCGAATTGGCTCCGAGGTCAGAGCATCCTCGCAATGTGATCTGTCGTTCTCGGATTGTAATGCTACCTCCGGTTTTAGGGTGGAGAACATTCTTTGGGACTCTTATTCTGCAAGACAGACACAGTGACTGAAACTATACTGCACGTTATGATTTGGAACACGGGCTGCTCAGCTTTGTGCATTTTCCCTGTAGTCCGGTGTGTTTCATGTTCCGTGTAAACGTGAAAGTTGTCCTGTTTCGAGCAATGGGTGAAATCATTTATCAATGCAAGAATCGAAATTGCAGTCATGTCAAGCAGCTCATGGTAATTTGACCAAATCATAACCGATCGTGTGTTCTCACGCACTCACAGATGCATTTGGAGCTGAAAAGAGTCTGAGAAGATCGACTCAGCTTACCATTGATTTTTGTCTGGATTGATGGGTATCATTATCTGCTGCGAAATTGTCATTGTAGCCGGGCACATCCCAGCAGCTGTGCGAGTCGGAGAGGGATCATGGAACCCTTTTAACGTGACTTTGCATCTGTTGTTTTGCAGGAGCACAATTGGAAGTGCAAGAAAATAGGCAGCAGTCGTGGCTGGCTGGTAGTGTGGCCGAGCGGTCTAAGGCGCTGGGTTTAAGCTCCAGTCTCTGACAGAGGCGTGGGTTCGAATTCCACCGCTGCCATTTCTGCTGACCTTCTCCAATCGCGCAGCTGGTTGAAATGCTGTTTCGACTCCTGCTGCGTTTCTGTTTAAAACAGAAGCGAAATGGGTTTGCTTCCCGGGCAATTAATTGTGGTGTGTGAAAGTGCCGAATTTGGCGAAGCGTCTGTGCTGTCATGATCGTGTTCGCCTCCCGCAGCTCTTCTGTTGCTTTACGTTCCAGGCGAGTTGAATTTTAATGGAACCGAATGGAGACTGTTATTTCATCGCTGTTGTGAAACAAAGTACTACGGTGACTCGACTCGTCGTTATTTGGTTTTCTGGCCAATGAAAAAATCGTTCCAATGAATTTCGATGTCATATGTTATTGAATTTCTCCCATTTCATTCATCTCCGTCCTGGAGACATCGGAAGGGAAAGGTAATCTAGCCGAGACTGTGATTGGTGAAATTCACTTTTTATGGCCCATTCTTATTATGTTCTTTCTTTCTCTCTTTTCAGCATTGTCCGGGAAGTGGTGGTGCACTCAGGCTCCTGTATGTTTGAAAGAGTAGTTTGGAATTGCCCTGTTGTTAGTTGTGAGATTACCTTATGGCTCATGCCCCGGACTGTCTCACATTTAGCATTCATGCTCGCTGTGTCTGGAAATACATTTGGTTTGCCAGTTTTGTTTGTGTTCCGTGTTAAATGCTTTCCGTTTTGCGATTCTCTCAATAAATTACGACTGAACAGGGTTTCTGAGGTAACTTCCAGCTGCAAAAATCCTGAACTGAGAATCTGGGAAAATTTCCCAGAGTATGGTCAGTCGGAGCAAAAGTAAGGAAGTCGTTCGTTTCTGCAGCGATTCACAATGCTACCGTTCCCGTGAGCAGTCGAACAGGCTATATGATTGTGCCGCAGACTGCGACGGCAAGCTCCGCTAAAGAGTGATCCTTTAATGCCGGTGTAAGCAACACAACGTTATTAGGGCACACCGCGTGGAAACAGATACTTCGGTGTATCTCGTCCATGCTCAGCACATAGCCAAAATTAAACAAGTCCCATTAAACAACGAGCGATTGGAAACAGAAAGGTGAAAAGTAGAATGGCTTCAACTTTCAGTGCTTGAACAAATCTGCTCTCGTAGTGAAATGTAATGCAACTCCATTTAATTACTGTGCAAAGCATTGTCAAGTTTTTCTCCAACCTGGTTCTGATCATATGCCATTCTGTTTGAGAGTGTAGTTCCCGCCTTCTGATCCTTCCATGAAAAGCAGCACCGCATTTGCATTCCTTGCGCAGGTTTGCCCGGTTCAAAGACAGGGAAGAAGCTGATGCTCTGGTATCACAGCGCACCACGGATTCCTGAACTAGTCTGTCTGTCAAATGTACCCCCAAAGTCGTCTCTGAAAGACCTCATTTGGAAGCTGTCTGTCGTTATTCAACGTACGAGAGTTGGCACCACAGGTCCTGAATCATGTTTTGGAGCAGTTCGCACGGAAGTGGCTCATTCAATCAGCAACAGCAATGAAAGAAATTACACTCTCAGAGGAACCTCTGGACCTATGCTTTCACAGCGTCGCTAGTATTAAGGTGCGCCCCGAGATCTAAGCCACGTTGGAAGTGAGACGGAGGAATCGACAGAGAGGCTACAGAATGACATCGCATCCATTTGGATTTCTTTAAATCACTGACGAGCAGGAAAATGTAAACGGGGAGGGCGAGTGGGGAAGTGAGGCAGTAGCAGCTCTGGTGAAATTCCTTCTTTGTGATTCGCTCAGCAACCAGAGACGTGAAGGTGACTCAGGCGTGAGAGCTCTTCACATCGAGAACAAAAAGCACTCAAGGGCAGTTAGCACCTCTTCCGGAGAGTGGGGTGGGGTGAGGTAATTCCCTTTTGACTTCTCTGACTATGTTCAGAAACTGCCTTTTAGATTGAGGTGAACAGAGACTGCATTTCTTAAAAGCACCATGGAATTTATCAAACTTTATTGTGTCGCTTCCTTTCGATTCCCACACAGGTTTCCAACTCAGTTGGTATCCATGTGGCTCATATCCAGGTGTGCACATCTCTGCAGCGAATTGCACGGTTAAGGCAAAAAGGCAAGGAAAGTGGCATCTCGAATTGGCTCCGAGGTCAGAGCATCCTCGCAATGTGATCTGTCGTTCTCGGATTGTAATGCTACCTCCGGTTTTAGGGTGGAGAACATTCTTTGGGACTCTTATTCTGCAAGACAGACACAGTGACTGAAACTATGCTGCACGTTATGATTTGGAACACGGGCTGCTCAGCTTTGTGCATTTTCCCTGTAGTCCGGTGTGTTTCATGTTCCGTGTAAACGTGAAAGTTGTCCTGTTTCGAGCAATGGGTGAAATCATTTATCAATGCAAGAATCGAAATTGCAGTCATGTCAAGCAGCTCATGGTAATTTGACCAAATCATAACCGATCGTGTGTTCTCACGCACTCACAGATGCATTTGGAGCTGAAAAGAGTCTGAGAAGATCGACTCAGCTTACCATTGATTTTTGTCTGGATTGATGGGTATCATTATCTGCTGCGAAATTGTCATTGTAGCCGGGCACATCCCAGCAGCTGTGCGAGTCGGAGAGGTATCATGGAACCCTTTTAACGTGACTTTGCATCTGTTGTTTTGCAGGAGCACAATTGGAAGTGCAAGAAAATAGGCAGCAGTCGTGGCTGGCTGGTAGTGTGGCCGAGCGGTCTAAGGCGCTGGGTTTAAGCTCCAGTCTCTGACAGAGGCGTGGGTTCGAATCCCACCGCTGCCATTTCTGCTGACCTTCTCCAATCGCGCAGCTGGTTGAAATGCTGTTTCGACTCCTGCTGCGTTTCTGTTTAAAACAGAAGCGAAATGGGTTTGCTTCCCGGGCAATTAATTGTGGTGTGTGAAAGTGCCGAATTTGGCGAAGCGTCTGTGCTGTCATGATCGTGTTCGCCTCCCGCAGCTCTTCTGTTGCTTTACGTTCCAGGCGAGTTGAATTTTAATGGAACCGAATGGAGACTGTTATTTCATCGCTGTTGTGAAACAAAGTACTACGGTGACTCGACTCGTCGTTATTTGGTTTTCTGGCCAATGAAAAAATCGTTCCAATGAATTTCGATGTCATATGTTATTGAATTTCTCCCATTTCATTCATCTCCGTCCTGGAGACATCGGAAGGGAAAGGTAATCTAGCCGAGACTGTGATTGGTGAAATTCACTTTTTATGGCCCATTCTTATTATGTTCTTTCTTTCTCTCTTTTCAGCATTGTCCGGGAAGTGGTGGTGCACTCAGGCTCCTGTATGTTTGAAAGAGTAGTTTGGAATTGCCCTGTTGTTAGTTGTGAGATTACCTTATGGCTCATGCCCCGGACTGTCTCACATTTAGCATTCATGCTCGCTGTGTCTGGAAATACATTTGGTTTGCCAGTTTTGTTTGTGTTGCGTGTTAAATGCTTTCCGTTTTGCGATTCTCTCAATAAATTACGACTGAACAGGGTTTCTGAGGTAACTTCCAGCTGCAAAAATCCTGAACTGAGAATCTGGGAAAATTTCCCAGAGTATGGTCAGTCGGAGCAAAAGTAAGGAAGTCGTTCGTTTCTGCAGCGATTCACAATGCTACCGTTCCCGTGAGCAGTCGAACAGGCTATATGATTGTGCCGCAGACTGCGACGGCAAGCTCCGCTAAAGAGTGATCCTTTAATGCCGGTGTAAGCAACACAACGTTATTAGGGCACACCGCGTGGAAACAGATACTTCGGTGTATCTCGTCCATGCTCAGCACATAGCCAAAATTAAACAAGTCCCATTAAACAACGAGCGATTGGAAACAGAAAGGTGAAAAGTAGAATGGCTTCAACTTTCAGTGCTTGAACAAATCTGCTCTCGTAGTGAAATGTAATGCAACTCCATTTAATTACTGTGCAAAGCATTGTCAAGTTTTTCTCCAACCTGGTTCTGATCATATGCCATTCTGTTTGAGAGTGTAGTTCCCGCCTTCTGATCCTTCCATGAAAAGCAGCACCGCATTTGCATTCCTTGCGCAGGTTTGCCCGGTTCAAAGACAGGGAAGAAGCTGATGCTCTGGTATCACAGCGCACCACGGATTCCTGAACTAGTCTGTCTGTCAAATGTACCCCCAAAGTCGTCTCTGAAAGACCTCATTTGGAAGCTGTCTGTCGTTATTCAACGTACGAGAGTTGGCACCACAGGTCCTGAATCATGTTTTGGAGCAGTTCGCACGGAAGTGGCTCATTCAATCAGCAACAGCAATGAAAGAAATTACACTCTCAGAGGAACCTCTGGACCTATGCTTTCACAGCGTCGCTAGTATTAAGGTGCGCCCCGAGATCTAAGCCACGTTGGAAGTGAGACGGAGGAATCGACAGAGAGGCTACAGAATGACATCGCATCCATTTGGATTTCTTTAAATCACTGACGAGCAGGAAAATGTAAACGGGGAGGGCGAGTGGGGAAGTGAGGCAGTAGCAGCTCTGGTGAAATTCCTTCTTTGTGATTCGCTCAGCAACCAGAGACGTGAAGGTGACTCAGGCGTGAGAGCTCTTCACATCGAGAACAAAAAGCACTCAAGGGCAGTTAGCACCTCTTCCGGAGAGTGGGGTGGGGTGAGGTAATTCCCTTTTGACTTCTCTGACTATGTTCAGAAACTGCCTTTTAGATTGAGGTGAACAGAGACTGCATTTCTTAAAAGCACCGTGGAATTTATCAAACTTTATTGTGTCGCTTCCTTTCGATTCCCACACAGGTTTCCAACTCAGTTGGTATCCATGTGGCTCATATCCAGGTGTGCACATCTCTGCAGCGAATTGCACGGTTAAGGCAAAAAGGCAAGGAAAGTGGCATCTCGAATTGGCTCCGAGGTCAGAGCATCCTCGCAATGTGATCTGTCGTTCTCGGATTGTAATGCTACCTCCGGTTTTAGGGTGGAGAACATTCTTTGGGACTCTTATTCTGCAAGACAGACACAGTGACTGAAACTATGCTGCACGTTATGATTTGGAACACGGGCTGCTCAGCTTTGTGCATTTTCCCTGTAGTCCGGTGTGTTTCATGTTCCGTGTAAACGTGAAAGTTGTCCTGTTTCGAGCAATGGGTGAAATCATTTATCAATGCAAGAATCGAAATTGCAGTCATGTCAAGTAGCTCATGGTAATTTGACCAAATCATAACCGATCGTGTGTTCTCACGCACTCACAGATGCATTTGGAGCTGAAAAGAGTCTGAGAAGATCGACTCAGCTTACCATTGATTTTTGTCTGGATTGATGGGTATCATTATCTGCTGCGAAATTGTCATTGTAGCCGGGCACATCCCAGCAGCTGTGCGAGTCGGAGAGGGATCATGGAACCCTTTTAACGTGACTTTGCATCTGTTGTTTTGCAGGAGCACAATTGGAAGTGCAAGAAAATGGGCAGCGCTAGTGGCTGGCTGGTAGTCTGGCCGAGCGGTCTAAGGCGCTGGATTTAAGCTCCAGTCTCTGACAGAGGCGTGGGTTCGAATCCCACCGCTGCCATTTCTGCTGACCTTCTCCAATCGCGCAGCTGGTTGAAATGCTGTTTCGACTCCTGCTGCGTTTCTGTTTAAAACAGAAGCGAAATGGGTTTGCTTCCCGGGCAATTAATTGTGGTGTGTGAAAGTGCCGAATTTGGCGAAGCGTCTGTGCTGTCATGATCGTGTTCGCCTCCCGCAGCTCTTCTGTTGCTTTACGTTCCAGGCGAGTTGAATTTTAATGGAACCGAATGGAGACTGTTATTTCATCGCTGTTGTGAAACAAAGTACTACGGTGACTCGACTCGTCGTTATTTGGTTTTCTGGCCAATGAAAAAATCGTTCCAATGAATTTCGATGTCATATGTTATTGAATTTCTCCCATTTCATTCATCTCCGTCCTGGAGACATCGGAAGGGAAAGGTAATCTAGCCGAGACTGTGATTGGTGAAATTCACTTTTTATGGCCCATTCTTATTATGTTCTTTCTTTCTCTCTTTTCAGCATTGTCCGGGAAGTGGTGGTGCACTCAGGCTCCTGTATGTTTGAAAGAGTAGTTTGGAATTGCCCTGTTGTTAGTTGTGAGATTACCTTATGGCTCATGCCCCGGACTGTCTCACATTTAGCATTCATGCTCGCTGTGTCTGGAAATACATTTGGTTTGCCAGTTTTGTTTGTGTTGCGTGTTAAATGCTTTCCGTTTTGCGATTCTCTCAATAAATTACGACTGAACAGGGTTTCTGAGGTAACTTCCAGCTGCAAAAATCCTGAACTGAGAATCTGGGAAAATTTCCCAGAGTATGGTCAGTCGGAGCAAAAGTAAGGAAGTCGTTCGTTTCTGCAGCGATTCACAATGCTACCGTTCCCGTGAGCAGTCGAACAGGCTATATGATTGTGCCGCAGACTGCGACGGCAAGCTCCGCTAAAGAGTGATCCTTTAATGCCGGTGTAAGCAACACAACGTTATTAGGGCACACCGCGTGGAAACAGATACTTCGGTGTATCTCGTCCATGCTCAGCACATAGCCAAAATTAAACAAGTCCCATTAAACAACGAGCGATTGGAAACAGAAAGGTGAAAAGTAGAATGGCTTCAACTTTCAGTGCTTGAACAAATCTGCTCTCGTAGTGAAATGTAATGCAACTCCATTTAATTACTGTGCAAAGCATTGTCAAGTTTTTCTCCAACCTGGTTCTGATCATATGCCATTCTGTTTGAGAGTGTAGTTCCCGCCTTCTGATCCGTCCATGAAAAGCAGCACCGCATTTGCATTCCTTGCGCAGGTTTGCCCGGTTCAAAGACAGGGAAGAAGCTGATGCTCTGGTATCACAGCGCACCACGGATTCCTGAACTAGTCTGTCTGTCAAATGTACCCCCAAAGTCGTCTCTGAAAGACCTCATTTGGAAGCTGTCTGTCGTTATTCAACGTACGAGAGTTGGCACCAGAGGTCCTGAATCATGTTTTGGAGCAGTTCGCACGGAAGTGGCTCATTCAATCAGCAACAGCAATGAAAGAAATTACACTCTCAGAGGAACCTCTGGACCTATGCTTTCACAGCGTCGCTAGTATTAAGGTGCGCCCCGAGATCTAAGCCACGTTGGAAGTGAGACGGAGGAATCGACAGAGAGGCTACAGAATGACATCGCATCCATTTGGATTTCTTTAAATCACTGACGAGCAGGAAAATGTAAACGGGGAGGGCGAGTGGGGAAGTGAGGCAGTAGCAGCTCTGGTGAAATTCCTTCTTTGTGATTCGCTCAGCAACCAGAGACGTGAAGGTGACTCAGGTGTGAGAGCTCTTCACATCGAGAACAAAAAGCACTCAAGGGCAGTTAGCACCTCTTCCGGAGAGTGGGGTGGGGTGAGGTAATTCCCTTTTGACTTCTCTGACTATGTTCAGAAACTGCCTTTTAGATTGAGGTGAACAGAGACTGCATTTCTTAAAAGCACCGTGGAATTTATCAAACTTTATTGTGTCGCTTCCTTTCGATTCCCACACAGGTTTCCAACTCAGTTGGTATCCATGTGGCTCATATCCAGGTGTGCACATCTCTGCAGCGAATTGCACGGTTAAGGCAAAAAGGCAAGGAAAGTGGCATCTCGAATTGGCTCCGAGGTCAGAGCATCCTCGCAATGTGATCTGTCGTTCTCGGATTGTAATGCTACCTCCGGTTTTAGGGTGGAGAACATTCTTTGGGACTCTTATTCTGCAAGACAGACACAGTGACTGAAACTATGCTGCACGTTATGATTTGGAACACGGGCTGCTCAGCTTTGTGCATTTTCCCTGTAGTCCGGTGTGTTTCATGTTCCGTGTAAACGTGAAAGTTGTCCTGTTTCGAGCAATGGGTGAAATCATTTATCAATGCAAGAATCGAAATTGCAGTCATGTCAAGTAGCTCATGGTAATTTGACCAAATCATAACCGATCGTGTGTTCTCACGCACTCACAGATGCATTTGGAGCTGAAAAGAGTCTGAGAAGATCGACTCAGCTTACCATTGATTTTTGTCTGGATTGATGGGTATCATTATCTGCTGCGAAATTGTCATTGTAGCCGGGCACATCCCAGCAGCTGTGCGAGTCGGAGAGGGATCATGGAACCCTTTTAACGTGACTTTGCATCTGTTGTTTTGCAGGAGCACAATTGGAAGTGCAAGAAAATGGGCAGCGCTAGTGGCTGGCTGGTAGTGTGGCCGAGCGGTCTAAGGCGCTGGATTTAAGCTCCAGTCTCTGACAGAGGCGTGGGCTCGAATCCCACCGCTACCATTTCTGCTGACCTTCTCCAATCGCGCAGCTGGTTGAAATGCTGTTTCGACTCCTGCTGCGTTTCTGTTTAAAACAGAAGCGAAATGGGTTTGCTTCCCGGGCAATTAATTGTGGTGTGTGAAAGTGCCGAATTTGGCGAAGCGTCTGTGCTGTCATGATCGTGTTCGCCTCCCGCAGCTCTTCTGTTGCTTTACGTTCCAGGCGAGTTGAATTTTAATGGAACCGAATGGAGACTGTTATTTCATCGCTGTTGTGAAACAAAGTACTACGGTGACTCGACTCGTCGTTATTTGGTTTTCTGGCCAATGAAAAAATCGTTCCAATGAATTTCGATGTCATATGTTATTGAATTTCTCCCATTTCATTCATCTCCGTCCTGGAGACATCGGAAGGGAAAGGTAATCTAGCCGAGACTGTGATTGGTGAAATTCACTTTTTATGGCCCATTCTTATTATGTTCTTTCTTTCTCTCTTTTCAGCATTGTCCGGGAAGTGGTGGTGCACTCAGGCTCCTGTATGTTTGAAAGAGTAGTTTGGAATTGCCCTGTTGTTAGTTGTGAGATTACCTTATGGCTCATGCCCCGGACTGTCTCACATTTAGCATTCATGCTCGCTGTGTCTGGAAATACATTTGGTTTGCCAGTTTTGTTTGTGTTCCGTGTTAAATGCTTTCCGTTTTGCGATTCTCTCAATAAATTACGACTGAACAGGGTTTCTGAGGTAACTTCCAGCTGCAAAAATCCTGAACTGAGAATCTGGGAAAATTTCCCAGAGTATGGTCAGTCGGAGCAAAAGTAAGGAAGTCGTTCGTTTCTGCAGCGATTCACAATGCTACCGTTCCCGTGAGCAGTCGAACAGGCTATATGATTGTGCCGCAGACTGCGACGGCAAGCTCCGCTAAAGAGTGATCCTTTAATGCCGGTGTAAGCAACACAACGTTATTAGGGCACACCGCGTGGAAACAGATACTTCGGTGTATCTCGTCCATGCTCAGCACATAGCCAAAATTAAACAAGTCCCATTAAACAACGAGCGATTGGAAACAGAAAGGTGAAAAGTAGAATGGCTTCAACTTTCAGTGCTTGAACAAATCTGCTCTCGTAGTGAAATGTAATGCAACTCCATTTAATTACTGTGCAAAGCATTGTCAAGTTTTTCTCCAACCTGGTTCTGATCATATGCCATTCTGTTTGAGAGTGTAGTTCCCGCCTTCTGATCCTTCCATGAAAAGCAGCACCGCATTTGCATTCCTTGCGCAGGTTTGCCCGGTTCAAAGACAGGGAAGAAGCTGATGCTCTGGTATCACAGCGCACCACGGATTCCTGAACTAGTCTGTCTGTCAAATGTACCCCCAAAGTCGTCTCTGAAAGACCTCATTTGGAAGCTGTCTGTCGTTATTCAACGTACGAGAGTTGGCACCACAGGTCCTGAATCATGTTTTGGAGCAGTTCGCACGGAAGTGGCTCATTCAATCAGCAACAGCAATGAAAGAAATTACACTCTCAGAGGAACCTCTGGACCTATGCTTTCACAGCGTCGCTAGTATTAAGGTGCGCCCCGAGATCTAAGCCACGTTGGAAGTGAGACGGAGGAATCGACAGAGAGGCTACAGAATGACATCGCATCCATTTGGATTTCTTTAAATCACTGACGAGCAGGAAAATGTAAACGGGGAGGGCGAGTGGGGAAGTGAGGCAGTAGCAGCTCTGGTGAAATTCCTTCTTTGTGATTCGCTCAGCAACCAGAGACGTGAAGGTGACTCAGGCGTGAGAGCTCTTCACATCGAGAACAAAAAGCACTCAAGGGCAGTTAGCACCTCTTCCGGAGAGTGGGGTGGGGTGAGGTAATTTCCTTTTGACTTCTCTGACTATGTTCAGAAACTGCCTTTTAGATTGAGGTGAACAGAGACTGCATTTCTTAAAAGCACCGTGGAATTTATCAAACTTTATTGTGTCGCTTCCTTTCGATTCCCACACAGGTTTCCAACTCAGTTGGTATCCATGTGGCTCATATCCAGGTGTGCACATCTCTGCAGCGAATTGCACGGTTAAGGCAAAAAGGCAAGGAAAGTGGCATCTCGAATTGGCTCCGAGGTCAGAGCATCCTCGCAATGTGATCTGTCGTTCTCGGATTGTAATGCTACCTCCGGTTTTAGGGTGGAGAACATTCTTTGGGACTCTTATTCTGCAAGACAGACACAGTGACTGAAACTATGCTGCACGTTATGATTTGGAACACGGGCTGCTCAGCTTTGTGCATTTTCCCTGTAGTCCGGTGTGTTTCATGTTCCGTGTAAACGTGAAAGTTGTCCTGTTTCGAGCAATGGGTGAAATCATTTATCAATGCAAGAATCGAAATTGCAGTCATGTCAAGCAGCTCATGGTAATTTGACCAAATCATAACCGATCGTGTGTTCTCACGCACTCACAGATGCATTTGGAGCTGAAAAGAGTCTGAGAAGATCGACTCAGCTTACCATTGATTTTTGTCTGGATTGATGGGTATCATTATCTGCTGCGAAATTGTCATTGTAGCCGGGCACATCCCAGCAGCTGTGCGAGTCGGAGAGGGATCATGGAACCCTTTTAACGTGACTTTGCATCTGTTGTTTTGCAGGAGCACAATTGGAAGTGCAAGAAAATGGGCAGCGCTAGTGGCTGGCTGGTAGTCTGGCCGAGCGGTCTAAGGCGCTGGATTTAAGCTCCAGTCTCTGACAGAGGCGTGGGTTCGAATCCCACCGCTGCCATTTCTGCTGACCTTCTCCAATCGCGCAGCTGGTTGAAATGCTGTTTCGACTCCTGCTGCGTTTCTGTTTAAAACAGAAGCGAAATGGGTTTGCTTCCCGGGCAATTAATTGTGGTGTGTGAAAGTGCCGAATTTGGCGAAGCGTCTGTGCTGTCATGATCGTGTTCGCCTCCCGCAGCTCTTCTGTTGCTTTACGTTCCAGGCGAGTTGAATTTTAATGGAACCGAATGGAGACTGTTATTTCATCGCTGTTGTGAAACAAAGTACTACGGTGACTCGACTCGTCGTTATTTGGTTTTCTGGCCAATGAAAAAATCGTTCCAATGAATTTCGATGTCATATGTTATTGAATTTCTCCCATTTCATTCATCTCCGTCCTGGAGACATCGGAAGGGAAAGGTAATCTAGCCGAGACTGTGATTGGTGAAATTCACTTTTTATGGCCCATTCTTATTATGTTCTTTCTTTCTCTCTTTTCAGCATTGTCCGGGAAGTGGTGGTGCACTCAGGCTCCTGTATGTTTGAAAGAGTAGTTTGGAATTGCCCTGTTGTTAGTTGTGAGATTACCTTATGGCTCATGCCCCGGACTGTCTCACATTTAGCATTCATGCTCGCTGTGTCTGGAAATACATTTGGTTTGCCAGTTTTGTTTGTGTTCCGTGTTAAATGCTTTCCGTTTTGCGATTCTCTCAATAAATTACGACTGAACAGGGTTTCTGAGGTAACTTCCAGCTGCAAAAATCCTCAACTGAGAATCTGGGAAAATTTCCCAGAGTATGGTCAGTCGGAGCAAAAGTAAGGAAGTCGTTCGTTTCTGCAGCGATTCACAATGCTACCGTTCCCGTGAGCAGTCGAACAGGCTATATGATTGTGCCGCAGACTGCGACGGCAAGCTCCGCTAAAGAGTGATCCTTTAATGCCGGTGTAAGCAACACAACGTTATTAGGGCACACCGCGTGGAAACAGATACTTCGGTGTATCTCGTCCATGCTCAGCACATAGCCAAAATTAAACAAGTCCCATTAAACAACGAAAGATTGGAAACAGAAAGGTGAAAAGTAGAATGGCTTCAACTTTCAGTGCTTGAACAAATCTGCTCTCGTAGTGAAATGTAATGCAACTCCATTTAATTACTGTGCAAAGCATTGTCAAGTTTTTCTCCAACCTGGTTCTGATCATATGCCATTCTGTTTGAGAGTGTAGTTCCCGCCTTCTGATCCTTCCATGAAAAGCAGCACCGCATTTGCATTCCTTGCGCAGGTTTGCCCGGTTCAAAGACAGGGAAGAAGCTGATGCTCTGGTATCACAGCGCACCACGGATTCCTGAACTAGTCTGTCTGTCAAATGTACCCCCAAAGTCGTCTCTGAAAGACCTCATTTGGAAGCTGTCTGTCGTTATTCAACGTACGAGAGTTGGCACCAGAGGTCCTGAATCATGTTTTGGAGCAGTTCGCACGGAAGTGGCTCATTCAATCAGCAACAGCAATGAAAGAAATTACACTCTCAGAGGAACCTCTGGACCTATGCTTTCACAGCGTCGCTAGTATTAAGGTGCGCCCCGAGATCTAAGCCACGTTGGAAGTGAGACGGAGGAATCGACAGAGAGGCTACAGAATGACATCGCATCCATTTGGATTTCTTTAAATCACTGACGAGCAGGAAAATGTAAACGGGGAGGGCGAGTGGGGAAGTGAGGCAGTAGCAGCTCTGGTGAAATTCCTTCTTTGTGATTCGCTCAGCAACCAGAGACGTGAAGGTGACTCAGGCGTGAGAGCTCTTCACATCGAGAACAAAAAGCACTCAAGGGCAGTTAGCACCTCTTCCGGAGAGTGGGGTGGGGTGAGGTAATTCCCTTTTGACTTCTCTGACTATGTTCAGAAACTGCCTTTTAGATTGAGGTGAACAGAGACTGCATTTCTTAAAAGCACCGTGGAATTTATCAAACTTTATTGTGTCGCTTCCTTTCGATTCCCACACAGGTTTCCAACTCAGTTGGTATCCATGTGGCTCATATCCAGGTGTGAACATCTCTGCAGCGAATTGCACGGTTAAGGCAAAAAGGCAAGGAAAGTGGCATCTCGAATTGGCTCCGAGGTCAGAGCATCCTCGCAATGTGATCTGTCGTTCTCGGATTGTAATGCTACCTCCGGTTTTAGGGTGGAGAACATTCTTTGGGACTCTTATTCTGCAAGACAGACACAGTGACTGAAACTATGCTGCACGTTATGATTTGGAACACGGGCTGCTCAGCTTTGTGCATTTTCCCTGTAGTCCGGTGTGTTTCATGTTCCGTGTAAACGTGAAAGTTGTCCTGTTTCGAGCAATGGGTGAAATCATTTATCAATGCAAGAATCGAAATTGCAGTCATGTCAAGCAGCTCATGGTAATTTGACCAAATCATAACCGATCGTGTGTTCTCACGCACTCACAGATGCATTTGGAGCTGAAAAGAGTCTGAGAAGATCGACTCAGCTTACCATTGATTTTTGTCTGGATTGATGGGTATCATTATCTGCTGCGAAATTGTCATTGTAGCCGGGCACATCCCAGCAGCTGTGCGAGTCGGAGAGGGATCATGGAACCCTTTTAACGTGACTTTGCATCTGTTGTTTTGCAGGAGCACAATTGGAAGTGCAAGAAAATGGGCAGCAGTCGTGGCTGGCTGGTAGTGTGGCCGAGCGGTCTAAGGCGCTGGATTTAAGCTCCAGTCTCTGACAGAGGCGTGGGTTCGAATCCCACCGCTGCCATTTCTGCTGACCTTCTCCAATCGCGCAGCTGGTTGAAATGCTGTTTCGACTCCTGCTGCGTTTCTGTTTAAAACAGAAGCGAAATGGGTTTGCTTCCCGGGCAATTAATTGTGGTGTGTGAAAGTGCCGAATTTGGCGAAGCGTCTGTGCTGTCATGATCGTGTTCGCCTCCCGCAGCTCTTCTGTTGCTTTACGTTCCAGGCGAGTTGAATTTTAATGGAACCGAATGGAGACTGTTATTTCATCGCTGTTGTGAAACAAAGTACTACGGTGACTCGACTCGTCGTTATTTGGTTTTCTGGCCAATGAAAAAATCGTTCCAATGAATTTCGATGTCATATGTTATTGAATTTCTCCCATTTCATTCATCTCCGTCCTGGAGACATCGGAAGGGAAAGGTAATCTAGCCGAGACTGTGATTGGTGAAATTCACTTTTTATGGCCCATTCTTATTATGTTCTTTCTTTCTCTCTTTTCAGCATTGTCCGGGAAGTGGTGGTGCACTCAGGCTCCTGTATGTTTGAAAGAGTAGTTTGGAATTGCCCTGTTGTTAGTTGTGAGATTACCTTATGGCTCATGCCCCGGACTGTCTCACATTTAGCATTCATGCTCGCTGTGTCTGGAAATACATTTGGTTTGCCAGTTTTGTTTGTGTTCCGTGTTAAATGCTTTCCGTTTTGCGATTCTCTCAATAAATTACGACTGAACAGGGTTTCTGAGGTAACTTCCAGCTGCAAAAATCCTCAACTGAGAATCTGGGAAAATTTCCCAGAGTATGCTCAGTCGGAGCAAAAGTAAGGAAGTCGTTCGTTTCTGCAGCGATTCACAATGCTACCGTTCCCGTGAGCAGTCGAACAGGCTATATGATTGTGCCGCAGACTGCGACGGCAAGCTCCGCTAAAGAGTGATCCTTTAATGCCGGTGTAAGCAACACAACGTTATTAGGGCACACCGCGTGGAAACAGATACTTCGGTGTATCTCGTCCATGCTCAGCACATAGCCAAAATTAAACAAGTCCCATTAAACAACGAGCGATTGGAAACAGAAAGGTGAAAAGTAGAATGGCTTCAACTTTCAGTGCTTGAACAAATCTGCTCTCGTAGTGAAATGTAATGCAACTCCATTTAATTACTGTGCAAAGCATTGTCAAGTTTTTCTCCAACCTGGTTCCGATCATATGCCATTCTGTTTGAGAGTGTAGTTCCCGCCTTCTGATCCTTCCATGAAAAGCAGCACCGCATTTGCATTCCTTGCGCAGGTTTGCCCGGTTCAAAGACAGGGAAGAAGCTGATGCTCTGGTATCACAGCGCACCACGGATTCCTGAACTAGTCTGTCTGTCAAATGTACCCCCAAAGTCGTCTCTGAAAGACCTCATTTGGAAGCTGTCTGTCGTTATTCAACGTACGAGAGTTGGCACCAGAGGTCCTGAATCATGTTTTGGAGCAGTTCGCACGGAAGTGGCTCATTCAATCAGCAACAGCAATGAAAGAAATTACACTCTCAGAGGAACCTCTGGACCTATGCTTTCACAGCGTCGCTAGTATTAAGGTGCGCCCCGAGATCTAAGCCACGTTGGAAGTGAGACGGAGGAATCGACAGAGAGGCTACAGAATGACATCGCATCCATTTGGATTTCTTTAAATCACTGACGAGCAGGAAAATGTAAACGGGGAGGGCGAGTGGGGAAGTGAGGCAGTAGCAGCTCTGGTGAAATTCCTTCTTTGTGATTCGCTCAGCAACCAGAGACGTGAAGGTGACTCAGGCGTGAGAGCTCTTCACATCGAGAACAAAAAGCACTCAAGGGCAGTTAGCACCTCTTCCGGAGAGTGGGGTGGGGTGAGGTAATTCCCTTTTGACTTCTCTGACTATGTTCAGAAACTGCCTTTTAGATTGAGGTGAACAGAGACTGCATTTCTTAAAAGCACCGTGGAATTTATCAAACTTTATTGTGTCGCTTCCTTTCGATTCCCACACAGGTTTCCAACTCAGTTGGTATCCATGTGGCTCATATCCAGGTGTGAACATCTCTGCAGCGAATTGCACGGTTAAGGCAAAAAGGCAAGGAAAGTGGCATCTCGAATTGGCTCCGAGGTCAGAGCATCCTCGCAATGTGATCTGTCGTTCTCGGATTGTAATGCTACCTCCGGTTTTAGGGTGGAGAACATTCTTTGGGACTCTTATTCTGCAAGACAGACACAGTGACTGAAACTATGCTGCACGTTATGATTTGGAACACGGGCTGCTCAGCTTTGTGCATTTTCCCTGTAGTCCGGTGTGTTTCATGTTCCGTGTAAACGTGAAAGTTGTCCTGTTTCGAGCAATGGGTGAAATCATTTATCAATGCAAGAATCGAAATTGCAGTCATGTCAAGCAGCTCATGGTAATTTGACCAAATCATAACCGATCGTGTGTTCTCACGCACTCACAGATGCATTTGGAGCTGAAAAGAGTCTGAGAAGATCGACTCAGCTTACCATTGATTTTTGTCTGGATTGATGGGTATCATTATCTGCTGCGAAATTGTCATTGTAGCCGGGCACATCCCAGCAGCTGTGCGAGTCGGAGAGGGATCATGGAACCCTTTTAACGTGACTTTGCATCTGTTGTTTTGCAGGAGCACAATTGGAAGTGCAAGAAAATGGGCAGCGCTAGTGGCTGGCTGGTAGTGTGGCCGAGCGGTCTAAGGCGCTGGATTTAAGCTCCAGTCTCTGACAGAGGCGTGGGCTCGACTCCCACCGCTGCCATTTCTGCTGACCTTCTCCAATCGCGCAGCTGGTTGAAATGCTGTTTCGACTCCTGCTGCGTTTCTGTTTAAAACAGAAGCGAAATGGGTTTGCTTCCCGGGCAATTAATTGTGGTGTGTGAAAGTGCCGAATTTGGCGAAGCGTCTGTGCTGTCATGATCGTGTTCGCCTCCCGCAGCTCTTCTGTTGCTTTACGTTCCAGGCGAGTTGAATTTTAATGGAACCGAATGGAGACTGTTATTTCATCGCTGTTGTGAAACAAAGTACTACGGTGACTCGACTCGTCGTTATTTGGTTTTCTGGCCAATGAAAAAATCGTTCCAATGAATTTCGATGTCATATGTTATTGAATTTCTCCCATTTCATTCATCTCCGTCCTGGAGACATCGGAAGGGAAAGGTAATCTAGCCGAGACTGTGATTGGTGAAATTCACTTTTTATGGCCCATTCTTATTATGTTCTTTCTTTCTCTCTTTTCAGCATTGTCCGGGAAGTGGTGGTGCACTCAGGCTCCTGTATGTTTGAAAGAGTAGTTTGGAATTGCCCTGTTGTTAGTTGTGAGATTACCTTATGGCTCATGCCCCGGACTGTCTCACATTTAGCATTCATGCTCGCTGTGTCTGGAAATACATTTGGTTTGCCAGTTTTGTTTGTGTTCCGTGTTAAATGCTTTCCGTTTTGCGATTCTCTCAATAAATTACGACTGAACAGGGTTTCTGAGGTAACTTCCAGCTGCAAAAATCCTCAACTGAGAATCTGGGAAAATTTCCCAGAGTATGGTCAGTCGGAGCAAAAGTAAGGAAGTCGTTCGTTTCTGCAGCGATTCACAATGCTACCGTTCCCGTGAGCAGTCGAACAGGCTATATGATTGTGCCGCAGACTGCGACGGCAAGCTCCGCTAAAGAGTGATCCTTTAATGCCGGTGTAAGCAACACAACGTTATTAGGGCACACCGCGTGGAAACAGATACTTCGGTGTATCTCGTCCATGCTCAGCACATAGCCAAAATTAAACAAGTCCCATTAAACAACGAGCGATTGGAAACAGAAAGGTGAAAAGTAGAATGGCTTCAACTTTCAGTGCTTGAACAAATCTGCTCTCGTAGTGAAATGTAATGCAACTCCATTTAATTACTGTGCAAAGCATTGTCAAGTTTTTCTCCAACCTGGTTCTGATCATATGCCATTCTGTTTGAGAGTGTAGTTCCCGCCTTCTGATCCTTCCATGAAAAGCAGCACCGCATTTGCATTCCTTGCGCAGGTTTGCCCGGTTCAAAGACAGGGAAGAAGCTGATGCTCTGGTATCACAGCGCACCACGGATTCCTGAACTAGTCTGTCTGTCAAATGTACCCCCAAAGTCGTCTCTGAAAGACCTCATTTGGAAGCTGTCTGTCGTTATTCAACGTACGAGAGTTGGCACCAGAGGTCCTGAATCATGTTTTGGAGCAGTTCGCACGGAAGTGGCTCATTCAATCAGCAACAGCAATGAAAGAAATTACACTCTCAGAGGAACCTCTGGACCTATGCTTTCACAGCGTCGCTAGTATTAAGGTGCGCCCCGAGATCTAAGCCACGTTGGAAGTGAGACGGAGGAATCGACAGAGAGGCTACAGAATGACATCGCATCCATTTGGATTTCTTTAAATCACTGACGAGCAGGAAAATGTAAACGGGGAGGGCGAGTGGGGAAGTGAGGCAGTAGCAGCTCTGGTGAAATTCCTTCTTTGTGATTCGCTCAGCAACCAGAGACGTGAAGGTGACTCAGGCGTGAGAGCTCTTCACATCGAGAACAAAAAGCACTCAAGGGCAGTTAGCACCTCTTCCGGAGAGTGGGGTGGGGTGAGGTAATTCCCTTTTGACTTCTCTGACTATGTTCAGAAACTGCCTTTTAGATTGAGGTGAACAGAGACTGCATTTCTTAAAAGCACCGTGGAATTTATCAAACTTTATTGTGTCGCTTCCTTTCGATTCCCACACAGGTTTCCAACTCAGTTGGTATCCATGTGGCTCATATCCAGGTGTGCACATCTCTGCAGCGAATTGCACGGTTAAGGCAAAAAGGCAAGGAAAGTGGCATCTCGAATTGGCTCCGAGGTCAGAGCATCCTCGCAATGTGATCTGTCGTTCTCGGATTGTAATGCTACCTCCGGTTTTAGGGTGGAGAACATTCTTTGGGACTCTTATTCTGCAAGACAGACACAGTGACTGAAACTATGCTGCACGTTATGATTTGGAACACGGGCTGCTCAGCTTTGTGCATTTTCCCTGTAGTCCGGTGTGTTTCATGTTCCGTGTAAACGTGAAAGTTGTCCTGTTTCGAGCAATGGGTGAAATCATTTATCAATGCAAGAATCGAAATTGCAGTCATGTCAAGCAGCTCATGGTAATTTGACCAAATCATAACCGATCGTGTGTTCTCACGCACTCACAGATGCATTTGGAGCTGAAAAGAGTCTGAGAAGATCGACTCAGCTTACCATTGATTTTTGTCTGGATTGATGGGTATCATTATCTGCTGCGAAATTGTCATTGTAGCCGGGCACATCCCAGCAGCTGTGCGAGTCGGAGAGGGATCATGGAACCCTTTTAACGTGACTTTGCATCTGTTGTTTTGCAGGAGCACAATTGGAAGTGCAAGAAAATGGGCAGCGCTAGTGGCTGGCTGGTAGTGTGGCCGAGCGGTCTAAGGCGCTGGATTTAAGCTCCAGTCTCTGACAGAGGCGTGGGTTCGAATCCCACCGCTGCCATTTCTGCTGACCTTCTCCAATCGCGCAGCTGGTTGAAATGCTGTTTCGACTCCTGCTGCGTTTCTGTTTAAAACAGAAGCGAAATGGGTTTGCTTCCCGGGCAATTAATTGTGGTGTGTGAAAGTGCCGAATTTGGCGAAGCGTCTGTGCTGTCATGATCGTGTTCGCCTCCCGCAGCTCTTCTGTTGCTTTACGTTCCAGGCGAGTTGAATTTTAATGGAACCGAATGGAGACTGTTATTTCATCGCTGTTGTGAAACAAAGTACTACGGTGACTCGACTCGTCGTTATTTGGTTTTCTGGCCAATGAAAAAATCGTTCCAATGAATTTCGATGTCATATGTTATTGAATTTCTCCCATTTCATTCATCTCCGTCCTGGAGACATCGGAAGGGAAAGGTAATCTAGCCGAGACTGTGATTGGTGAAATTCACTTTTTATGGCCCATTCTTATTATGTTCTTTCTTTCTCTCTTTTCAGCATTGTCCGGGAAGTGGTGGTGCACTCAGGCTCCTGTATGTTTGAAAGAGTAGTTTGGAATTGCCCTGTTGTTAGTTGTGAGATTACCTTATGGCTCATGCCCCGGACTGTCTCACATTTAGCATTCATGCTCGCTGTGTCTGGAAATACATTTGGTTTGCCAGTTTTGTTTGTGTTCCGTGTTAAATGCTTTCCGTTTTGCGATTCTCTCAATAAATTACGACTGAACAGGGTTTCTGAGGTAACTTCCAGCTGCAAAAATCCTCAACTGAGAATCTGGGAAAATTTCCCAGAGTATGGTCAGTCGGAGCAAAAGTAAGGAAGTCGTTCGTTTCTGCAGCGATTCACAATGCTACCGTTCCCGTGAGCAGTCGAACAGGCTATATGATTGTGCCGCAGACTGCGACGGCAAGCTCCGCTAAAGAGTGATCCTTTAATGCCGGTGTAAGCAACACAACGTTATTAGGGCACAC
The DNA here is from genome assembly GCF_047496795.1 of Chiloscyllium punctatum. Lineage (NCBI taxonomy): Eukaryota > Metazoa > Chordata > Chondrichthyes > Orectolobiformes > Hemiscylliidae > Chiloscyllium > Chiloscyllium punctatum. Next base: position 66,824,319 of record NC_092779.1, on the reverse strand, counting down.
CGCGTGGAAACAGATACTTCGGTGTATCTCGTCCATGCTCAGCACATAGCCAAAATTAAACAAGTCCCATTAAACAACGAGCGATTGGAAACAGAAAGGTGAAAAGTAGAATGGCTTCAACTTTCAGTGCTTGAACAAATCTGCTCTCGTAGTGAAATGTAATGCAACTCCATTTAATTACTGTGCAAAGCATTGTCAAGTTTTTCTCCAACCTGGTTCTGATCATATGCCATTCTGTTTGAGAGTGTAGTTCCCGCCTTCTGATCCTTCCATGAAAAGCAGCACCGCATTTGCATTCCTTGCGCAGGTTTGCCCGGTTCAAAGACAGGGAAGAAGCTGATGCTCTGGTATCACAGCGCACCACGGATTCCTGAACTAGTCTGTCTGTCAAATGTACCCCCAAAGTCGTCTCTGAAAGACCTCATTTGGAAGCTGTCTGTCGTTATTCAACGTACGAGAGTTGGCACCACAGGTCCTGAATCATGTTTTGGAGCAGTTCGCACGGAAGTGGCTCATTCAATCAGCAACAGCAATGAAAGAAATTACACTCTCAGAGGAACCTCTGGACCTATGCTTTCACAGCGTCGCTAGTATTAAGGTGCGCCCCGAGATCTAAGCCACGTTGGAAGTGAGACGGAGGAATCGACAGAGAGGCTACAGAATGACATCGCATCCATTTGGATTTCTTTAAATCACTGACGAGCAGGAAAATGTAAACGGGGAGGGCGAGTGGGGAAGTGAGGCAGTAGCAGCTCTGGTGAAATTCCTTCTTTGTGATTCGCTCAGCAACCAGAGACGTGAAGGTGACTCAGGCGTGAGAGCTCTTCACATCGAGAACAAAAAGCACTCAAGGGCAGTTAGCACCTCTTCCGGAGAGTGGGGTGGGGTGAGGTAATTCCCTTTTGACTTCTCTGACTATGTTCAGAAACTGCCTTTTAGATTGAGGTGAACAGAGACTGCATTTCTTAAAAGCACCGTGGAATTTATCAAACTTTATTGTGTCGCTTCCTTTCGATTCCCACACAGGTTTCCAACTCAGTTGGTATCCATGTGGCTCATATCCAGGTGTGCACATCTCTGCAGCGAATTGCACGGTTAAGGCAAAAAGGCAAGGAAAGTGGCATCTCGAATTGGCTCCGAGGTCAGAGCATCCTCGCAATGTGATCTGTCGTTCTCGGATTGTAATGCTACCTCCGGTTTTAGGGTGGAGAACATTCTTTGGGACTCTTATTCTGCAAGACAGACACAGTGACTGAAACTATGCTGCACGTTATGATTTGGAACACGGGCTGCTCAGCTTTGTGCATTTTCCCTGTAGTCCGGTGTGTTTCATGTTCCGTGTAAACGTGAAAGTTGTCCTGTTTCGAGCAATGGGTGAAATCATTTATCAATGCAAGAATCGAAATTGCAGTCATGTCAAGCAGCTCATGGTAATTTGACCAAATCATAACCGATCGTGTGTTCTCACGCACTCACAGATGCATTTGGAGCTGAAAAGAGTCTGAGAAGATCGACTCAGCTTACCATTGATTTTTGTCTGGATTGATGGGTATCATTATCTGCTGCGAAATTGTCATTGTAGCCGGGCACATCCCAGCAGCTGTGCGAGTCGGAGAGGGATCATGGAACCCTTTTAACGTGACTTTGCATCTGTTGTTTTGCAGGAGCACAATTGGAAGTGCAAGAAAATGGGCAGCGCTAGTGGCTGGCTGGTAGTGTGGCCGAGCGGTCTAAGGCGCTGGATTTAAGCTCCAGTCTCTGACAGAGGCGTGGGTTCGAATCCCACCGCTGCCATTTCTGCTGACCTTCTCCAATCGCGCAGCTGGTTGAAATGCTGTTTCGACTCCTGCTGCGTTTCTGTTTAAAACAGAAGCGAAATGGGTTTGCTTCCCGGGCAATTAATTGTGGTGTGTGAAAGTGCCGAATTTGGCGAAGCGTCTGTGCTGTCATGATCGTGTTCGCCTCCCGCAGCTCTTCTGTTGCTTTACGTTCCAGGCGAGTTGAATTTTAATGGAACCGAATGGAGACTGTTATTTCATCGCTGTTGTGAAACAAAGTACTACGGTGACTCGACTCGTCGTTATTTGGTTTTCTGGCCAATGAAAAAATCGTTCCAATGAATTTCGATGTCATATGTTATTGAATTTCTCCCATTTCATTCATCTCCGTCCTGGAGACATCGGAAGGGAAAGGTAATCTAGCCGAGACTGTGATTGGTGAAATTCACTTTTTATGGCCCATTCTTATTATGTTCTTTCTTTCTCTCTTTTCAGCATTGTCCGGGAAGTGGTGGTGCACTCAGGCTCCTGTATGTTTGAAAGAGTAGTTTGGAATTGCCCTGTTGTTAGTTGTGAGATTACCTTATGGCTCATGCCCCGGACTGTCTCACATTTAGCATTCATGCTCGCTGTGTCTGGAAATACATTTGGTTTGCCAGTTTTGTTTGTGTTCCGTGTTAAATGCTTTCCGTTTTGCGATTCTCTCAATAAATTACGACTGAACAGGTTTTCTGAGGTAACTTCCAGCTGCAAAAATCCTCAACTGAGAATCTGGGAAAATTTCCCAGAGTATGGTCAGTCGGAGCAAAAGTAAGGAAGTCGTTCGTTTCTGCAGCGATTCACAATGCTACCGTTCCCGTGAGCAGTCGAACAGGCTATATGATTGTGCCGCAGACTGCGACGGCAAGCTCCGCTAAAGAGTGATCCTTTAATGCCGGTGTAAGCAACACAACGTTATTAGGGCACACCGCGTGGAAACAGATACTTCGGTGTATCTCGTCCATGCTCAGCACATAGCCAAAATTAAACAAGTCCCATTAAACAACGAGCGATTGGAAACAGAAAGGTGAAAAGTAGAATGGCTTCAACTTTCAGTGCTTGAACAAATCTGCTCTCGTAGTGAAATGTAATGCAACTCCATTTAATTACTGTGCAAAGCATTGTCAAGTTTTTCTCCAACCTGGTTCTGATCATATGCCATTCTGTTTGAGAGTGTAGTTCCCGCCTTCTGATCCTTCCATGAAAAGCAGCACCGCATTTGCATTCCTTGCGCAGGTTTGCCCGGTTCAAAGACAGGGAAGAAGCTGATGCTCTGGTATCACAGCGCACCACGGATTCCTGAACTAGTCTGTCTGTCAAATGTACCCCCAAAGTCGTCTCTGAAAGACCTCATTTGGAAGCTGTCTGTCGTTATTCAACGTACGAGAGTTGGCACCAGAGGTCCTGAATCATGTTTTGGAGCAGTTCGCACGGAAGTGGCTCATTCAATCAGCAACAGCAATGAAAGAAATTACACTCTCAGAGGAACCTCTGGACCTATGCTTTCACAGCGTCGCTAGTATTAAGGTGCGCCCCGAGATCTAAGCCACGTTGGAAGTGAGACGGAGGAATCGACAGAGAGGCTACAGAATGACATCGCATCCATTTGGATTTCTTTAAATCACTGACGAGCAGGAAAATGTAAACGGGGAGGGCGAGTGGGGAAGTGAGGCAGTAGCAGCTCTGGTGAAATTCCTTCTTTGTGATTCGCTCAGCAACCAGAGACGTGAAGGTGACTCAGGCGTGAGAGCTCTTCACATCGAGAACAAAAAGCACTCAAGGGCAGTTAGCACCTCTTCCGGAGAGTGGGGTGGGGTGAGGTAATTCCCTTTTGACTTCTCTGACTATGTTCAGAAACTGCCTTTTAGATTGAGGTGAACAGAGACTGCATTTCTTAAAAGCACCGTGGAATTTATCAAACTTTATTGTGTCGCTTCCTTTCGATTCCCACACAGGTTTCCAACTCAGTTGGTATCCATGTGGCTCATATCCAGGTGTGAACATCTCTGCAGCGAATTGCACGGTTAAGGCAAAAAGGCAAGGAAAGTGGCATCTCGAATTGGCTCCGAGGTCAGAGCATCCTCGCAATGTGATCTGTCGTTCTCGGATTGTAATGCTACCTCCGGTTTTAGGGTGGAGAACATTCTTTGGGACTCTTATTCTGCAAGACAGACACAGTGACTGAAACTATGCTGCACGTTATGATTTGGAACACGGGCTGCTCAGCTTTGTGCATTTTCCCTGTAGTCCGGTGTGTTTCATGTTCCGTGTAAACGTGAAAGTTGTCCTGTTTCGAGCAATGGGTGAAATCATTTATCAATGCAAGAATCGAAATTGCAGTCATGTCAAGCAGCTCATGGTAATTTGACCAAATCATAACCGATCGTGTGTTCTCACGCACTCACAGATGCATTTGGAGCTGAAAAGAGTCTGAGAAGATCGACTCAGCTTACCATTGATTTTTGTCTGGATTGATGGGTATCATTATCTGCTGCGAAATTGTCATTGTAGCCGGGCACATCCCAGCAGCTGTGCGAGTCGGAGAGGGATCATGGAACCCTTTTAACGTGACTTTGCATCTGTTGTTTTGCAGGAGCACAATTGGAAGTGCAAGAAAATGGGCAGCAGTCGTGGCTGGCTGGTAGTGTGGCCGAGCGGTCTAAGGCGCTGGATTTAAGCTCCAGTCTCTGACAGAGGCGTGGGTTCGAATCCCACCGCTGCCATTTCTGCTGACCTTCTCCAATCGCGCAGCTGGTTGAAATGCTGTTTCGACTCCTGCTGCGTTTCTGTTTAAAACAGAAGCGAAATGGGTTTGCTTCCCGGGCAATTAATTGTGGTGTGTGAAAGTGCCGAATTTGGCGAAGCGTCTGTGCTGTCATGATCGTGTTCGCCTCCCGCAGCTCTTCTGTTGCTTTACGTTCCAGGCGAGTTGAATTTTAATGGAACCGAATGGAGACTGTTATTTCATCGCTGTTGTGAAACAAAGTACTACGGTGACTCGACTCGTCGTTATTTGGTTTTCTGGCCAATGAAAAAATCGTTCCAATGAATTTCGATGTCATATGTTATTGAATTTCTCCCATTTCATTCATCTCCGTCCTGGAGACATCGGAAGGGAAAGGTAATCTAGCCGAGACTGTGATTGGTGAAATTCACTTTTTATGGCCCATTCTTATTATGTTCTTTCTTTCTCTCTTTTCAGCATTGTCCGGGAAGTGGTGGTGCACTCAGGCTCCTGTATGTTTGAAAGAGTAGTTTGGAATTGCCCTGTTGTTAGTTGTGAGATTACCTTATGGCTCATGCCCCGGACTGTCTCACATTTAGCATTCATGCTCGCTGTGTCTGGAAATACATTTGGTTTGCCAGTTTTGTTTGTGTTCCGTGTTAAATGCTTTCCGTTTTGCGATTCTCTCAATAAATTACGACTGAACAGGTTTTCTGAGGTAACTTCCAGCTGCAAAAATCCTCAACTGAGAATCTGGGAAAATTTCCCAGAGTATGGTCAGTCGGAGCAAAAGTAAGGAAGTCGTTCGTTTCTGCAGCGATTCACAATGCTACCGTTCCCGTGAGCAGTCGAACAGGCTATATGATTGTGCCGCAGACTGCGACGGCAAGCTCCGCTAAAGAGTGATCCTTTAATGCCGGTGTAAGCAACACAACGTTATTAGGGCACACCGCGTGGAAACAGATACTTCGGTGTATCTCGTCCATGCTCAGCACATAGCCAAAATTAAACAAGTCCCATTAAACAACGAAAGATTGGAAACAGAAAGGTGAAAAGTAGAATGGCTTCAACTTTCAGTGCTTGAACAAATCTGCTCTCGTAGTGAAATGTAATGCAACTCCATTTAATTACTGTGCAAAGCATTGTCAAGTTTTTCTCCAACCTGGTTCTGATCATATGCCATTCTGTTTGAGAGTGTAGTTCCCGCCTTCTGATCCTTCCATGAAAAGCAGCACCGCATTTGCATTCCTTGCGCAGGTTTGCCCGGTTCAAAGACAGGGAAGAAGCTGATGCTCTGGTATCACAGCGCACCACGGATTCCTGAACTAGTCTGTCTGTCAAATGTACCCCCAAAGTCGTCTCTGAAAGACCTCATTTGGAAGCTGTCTGTCGTTATTCAACGTACGAGAGTTGGCACCAGAGGTCCTGAATCATGTTTTGGAGCAGTTCGCACGGAAGTGGCTCATTCAATCAGCAACAGCAATGAAAGAAATTACACTCTCAGAGGAACCTCTGGACCTATGCTTTCACAGCGTCGCTAGTATTAAGGTGCGCCCCGAGATCTAAGCCACGTTGGAAGTGAGACGGAGGAATCGACAGAGAGGCTACAGAATGACATCGCATCCATTTGGATTTCTTTAAATCACTGACGAGCAGGAAAATGTAAACGGGGAGGGCGAGTGGGGAAGTGAGGCAGTAGCAGCTCTGGTGAAATTCCTTCTTTGTGATTCGCTCAGCAACCAGAGACGTGAAGGTGACTCAGGCGTGAGAGCTCTTCACATCGAGAACAAAAAGCACTCAAGGGCAGTTAGCACCTCTTCCGGAGAGTGGGGTGGGGTGAGGTAATTCCCTTTTGACTTCTCTGACTATGTTCAGAAACTGCCTTTTAGATTGAGGTGAACAGAGACTGCATTTCTTAAAAGCACCGTGGAATTTATCAAACTTTATTGTGTCGCTTCCTTTCGATTCCCACACAGGTTTCCAACTCAGTTGGTATCCATGTGGCTCATATCCAGGTGTGAACATCTCTGCAGCGAATTGCACGGTTAAGGCAAAAAGGCAAGGAAAGTGGCATCTCGAATTGGCTCCGAGGTCAGAGCATCCTCGCAATGTGATCTGTCGTTCTCGGATTGTAATGCTACCTCCGGTTTTAGGGTGGAGAACATTCTTTGGGACTCTTATTCTGCAAGACAGACACAGTGACTGAAACTATGCTGCACGTTATGATTTGGAACACGGGCTGCTCAGCTTTGTGCATTTTCCCTGTAGTCCGGTGTGTTTCATGTTCCGTGTAAACGTGAAAGTTGTCCTGTTTCGAGCAATGGGTGAAATCATTTATCAATGCAAGAATCGAAATTGCAGTCATGTCAAGCAGCTCATGGTAATTTGACCAAATCATAACCGATCGTGTGTTCTCACGCACTCACAGATGCATTTGGAGCTGAAAAGAGTCTGAGAAGATCGACTCAGCTTACCATTGATTTTTGTCTGGATTGATGGGTATCATTATCTGCTGCGAAATTGTCATTGTAGCCGGGCACATCCCAGCAGCTGTGCGAGTCGGAGAGGGATCATGGAACCCTTTTAACGTGACTTTGCATCTGTTGTTTTGCAGGAGCACAATTGGAAGTGCAAGAAAATGGGCAGCAGTCGTGGCTGGCTGGTAGTGTGGCCGAGCGGTCTAAGGCGCTGGATTTAAGCTCCAGTCTCTGACAGAGGCGTGGGTTCGAATCCCACCGCTGCCATTTCTGCTGACCTTCTCCAATCGCGCAGCTGGTTGAAATGCTGTTTCGACTCCTGCTGCGTTTCTGTTTAAAACAGAAGCGAAATGGGTTTGCTTCCCGGGCAATTAATTGTGGTGTGTGAAAGTGCCGAATTTGGCGAAGCGTCTGTGCTGTCATGATCGTGTTCGCCTCCCGCAGCTCTTCTGTTGCTTTACGTTCCAGGCGAGTTGAATTTTAATGGAACCGAATGGAGACTGTTATTTCATCGCTGTTGTGAAACAAAGTACTACGGTGACTCGACTCGTCGTTATTTGGTTTTCTGGCCAATGAAAAAATCGTTCCAATGAATTTCGATGTCATATGTTATTGAATTTCTCCCATTTCATTCATCTCCGTCCTGGAGACATCGGAAGGGAAAGGTAATCTAGCCGAGACTGTGATTGGTGAAATTCACTTTTTATGGCCCATTCTTATTATGTTCTTTCTTTCTCTCTTTTCAGCATTGTCCGGGAAGTGGTGGTGCACTCAGGCTCCTGTATGTTTGAAAGAGTAGTTTGGAATTGCCCTGTTGTTAGTTGTGAGATTACCTTATGGCTCATGCCCCGGACTGTCTCACATTTAGCATTCATGCTCGCTGTGTCTGGAAATACATTTGGTTTGCCAGTTTTGTTTGTGTTCCGTGTTAAATGCTTTCCGTTTTGCGATTCTCTCAATAAATTACGACTGAACAGGGTTTCTGAGGTAACTTCCAGCTGCAAAAATCCTCAACTGAGAATCTGGGAAAATTTCCCAGAGTATGGTCAGTCGGAGCAAAAGTAAGGAAGTCGTTCGTTTCTGCAGCGATTCACAATGCTACCGTTCCCGTGAGCAGTCGAACAGGCTATATGATTGTGCCGCAGACTGCGACGGCAAGCTCCGCTAAAGAGTGATCCTTTAATGCCGGTGTAAGCAACACAACGTTATTAGGGCACACCGCGTGGAAACAGATACTTCGGTGTATCTCGTCCATGCTCAGCACATAGCCAAAATTAAACAAGTCCCATTAAACAACGAAAGATTGGAAACAGAAAGGTGAAAAGTAGAATGGCTTCAACTTTCAGTGCTTGAACAAATCTGCTCTCGTAGTGAAATGTAATGCAACTCCATTTAATTACTGTGCAAAGCATTGTCAAGTTTTTCTCCAACCTGGTTCTGATCATATGCCATTCTGTTTGAGAGTGTAGTTCCCGCCTTCTGATCCTTCCATGAAAAGCAGCACCGCATTTGCATTCCTTGCGCAGGTTTGCCCGGTTCAAAGACAGGGAAGAAGCTGATGCTCTGGTATCACAGCGCACCACGGATTCCTGAACTAGTCTGTCTGTCAAATGTACCCCCAAAGTCGTCTCTGAAAGACCTCATTTGGAAGCTGTCTGTCGTTATTCAACGTACGAGAGTTGGCACCAGAGGTCCTGAATCATGTTTTGGAGCAGTTCGCACGGAAGTGGCTCATTCAATCAGCAACAGCAATGAAAGAAATTACACTCTCAGAGGAACCTCTGGACCTATGCTTTCACAGCGTCGCTAGTATTAAGGTGCGCCCCGAGATCTAAGCCACGTTGGAAGTGAGACGGAGGAATCGACAGAGAGGCTACAGAATGACATCGCATCCATTTGGATTTCTTTAAATCACTGACGAGCAGGAAAATGTAAACGGGGAGGGCGAGTGGGGAAGTGAGGCAGTAGCAGCTCTGGTGAAATTCCTTCTTTGTGATTCGCTCAGCAACCAGAGACGTGAAGGTGACTCAGGCGTGAGAGCTCTTCACATCGAGAACAAAAAGCACTCAAGGGCAGTTAGCACCTCTTCCGGAGAGTGGGGTGGGGTGAGGTAATTCCCTTTTGACTTCTCTGACTATGTTCAGAAACTGCCTTTTAGATTGAGGTGAACAGAGACTGCATTTCTTAAAAGCACCATGGAATTTATCAAACTTTATTGTGTCGCTTCCTTTCGATTCCCACACAGGTTTCCAACTCAGTTGGTATCCATGTGGCTCATATCCAGGTGTGAACATCTCTGCAGCGAATTGCACGGTTAAGGCAAAAAGGCAAGGAAAGTGGCATCTCGAATTGGCTCCGAGGTCAGAGCATCCTCGCAATGTGATCTGTCGTTCTCGGATTGTAATGCTACCTCCGGTTTTAGGGTGGAGAACATTCTTTGGGACTCTTATTCTGCAAGACAGACACAGTGACTGAAACTATGCTGCACGTTATGATTTGGAACACGGGCTGCTCAGCTTTGTGCATTTTCCCTGTAGTCCGGTGTGTTTCATGTTCCGTGTAAACGTGAAAGTTGTCCTGTTTCGAGCAATGGGTGAAATCATTTATCAATGCAAGAATCGAAATTGCAGTCATGTCAAGCAGCTCATGGTAATTTGACCAAATCATAACCGATCGTGTGTTCTCACGCACTCACAGATGCATTTGGAGCTGAAAAGAGTCTGAGAAGATCGACTCAGCTTACCATTGATTTTTGTCTGGATTGATGGGTATCATTATCTGCTGCGAAATTGTCATTGTAGCCGGGCACATCCCAGCAGCTGTGCGAGTCGGAGAGGGATCATGGAACCCTTTTAACGTGACTTTGCATCTGTTGTTTTGCAGGAGCACAATTGGAAGTGCAAGAAAATGGGCAGCGCCAGTGGCTGGCTGGTAGTCTGGCCGAGCGGTCTAAGGCGCTGGATTTAAGCTCCAGTCTCTGACAGAGGCGTGGGTTCGAATCCCACCGCTGCCATTTCTGCTGACCTTCTCCAATCGCGCAGCTGGTTGAAATGCTGTTTCGACTCCTGCTGCGTTTCTGTTTAAAACAGAAGCGAAATGGGTTTGCTTCCCGGGCAATTAATTGTGGTGTGTGAAAGTGCCGAATTTGGCGAAGCGTCTGTGCTGTCATGATCGTGTTCGCCTCCCGCAGCTCTTCTGTTGCTTTACGTTCCAGGCGAGTTGAATTTTAATGGAACCGAATGGAGACTGTTATTTCATCGCTGTTGTGAAACAAAGTACTACGGTGACTCGACTCGTCGTTATTTGGTTTTCTGGCCAATGAAAAAATCGTTCCAATGAATTTCGATGTCATATGTTATTGAATTTCTCCCATTTCATTCATCTCCGTCCTGGAGACATCGGAAGGGAAAGGTAATCTAGCCGAGACTGTGATTGGTGAAATTCACTTTTTATGGCCCATTCTTATTATGTTCTTTCTTTCTCTCTTTTCAGCATTGTCCGGGAAGTGGTGGTGCACTCAGGCTCCTGTATGTTTGAAAGAGTAGTTTGGAATTGCCCTGTTGTTAGTTGTGAGATTACCTTATGGCTCATGCCCCGGACTGTCTCACATTTTGCATTCATGCTCGCTGTGTCTGGAAATACATTTGGTTTGCCAGTTTTGTTTGTGTTCCGTGTTAAATGCTTTCCGTTTTGCGATTCTCTCAATAAATTACGACTGAACAGGGTTTCTGAGGTAACTTCCAGCTGCAAAAATCCTCAACTGAGAATCTGGGAAAATTTCCCAGAGTATGGTCAGTCGGAGCAAAAGTAAGGAAGTCGTTCGTTTCTGCAGCGATTCACAATGCTACCGTTCCCGTGAGCAGTCGAACAGGCTATATGATTGTGCCGCAGACTGCGACGGCAAGCTCCGCTAAAGAGTGATCCTTTAATGCCGGTGTAAGCAACACAACGTTATTAGGGCACACCGCGTGGAAACAGATACTTCGGTGTATCTCGTCCATGCTCAGCACATAGCCAAAATTAAACAAGTCCCATTAAACAACGAGCGATTGGAAACAGAAAGGTGAAAAGTAGAATGGCTTCAACTTTCAGTGCTTGAACAAATCTGCTCTCGTAGTGAAATGTAATGCAACTCCATTTAATTACTGTGCAAAGCATTGTCAAGTTTTTCTCCAACCTGGTTCCGATCATATGCCATTCTGTTTGAGAGTGTAGTTCCCGCCTTCTGATCCTTCCATGAAAAGCAGCACCGCATTTGCATTCCTTGCGCAGGTTTGCCCGGTTCAAAGACAGGGAAGAAGCTGATGCTCTGGTATCACAGCGCACCACGGATTCCTGAACTAGTCTGTCTGTCAAATGTACCCCCAAAGTCGTCTCTGAAAGACCTCATTTGGAAGCTGTCTGTCGTTATTCAACGTACGAGAGTTGGCACCACAGGTCCTGAATCATGTTTTGGAGCAGTTCGCACGGAAGTGGCTCATTCAATCAGCAACAGCAATGAAAGAAATTACACTCTCAGAGGAACCTCTGGACCTATGCTTTCACAGCGTCGCTAGTATTAAGGTGCGCCCCGAGATCTAAGCCACGTTGGAAGTGAGACGGAGGAATCGACAGAGAGGCTACAGAATGACATCGCATCCATTTGGATTTCTTTAAATCACTGACGAGCAGGAAAATGTAAACGGGGAGGGCGAGTGGGGAAGTGAGGCAGTAGCAGCTCTGGTGAAATTCCTTCTTTGTGATTCGCTCAGCAACCAGAGACGTGAAGGTGACTCAGGCGTGAGAGCTCTTCACATCGAGAACAAAAAGCACTCAAGGGCAGTTAGCACCTCTTCCGGAGAGTGGGGTGGGGTGAGGTAATTCCCTTTTGACTTCTCTGACTATGTTCAGAAACTGCCTTTTAGATTGAGGTGAACAGAGACTGCATTTCTTAAAAGCACCATGGAATTTATCAAACTTTATTGTGTCGCTTCCTTTCGATTCCCACACAGGTTTCCAACTCAGTTGGTATCCATGTGGCTCATATCCAGGTGTGAACATCTCTGCAGCGAATTGCACGGTTAAGGCAAAAAGGCAAGGAAAGTGGCATCTCGAATTGGCTCCGAGGTCAGAGCATCCTCGCAATGTGATCTGTCGTTCTCGGATTGTAATGCTACCTCCGGTTTTAGGGTGGAGAACATTCTTTGGGACTCTTATTCTGCAAGACAGACACAGTGACTGAAACTATGCTGCACGTTATGATTTGGAACACGGGCTGCTCAGCTTTGTGCATTTTCCCTGTAGTCCGGTGTGTTTCATGTTCCGTGTAAACGTGAAAGTTGTCCTGTTTCGAGCAATGGGTGAAATCATTTATCAATGCAAGAATCGAAATTGCAGTCATGTCAAGCAGCTCATGGTAATTTGACCAAATCATAACCGATCGTGTGTTCTCACGCACTCACAGATGCATTTGGAGCTGAAAAGAGTCTGAGAAGATCGACTCAGCTTACCATTGATTTTTGTCTGGATTGATGGGTATCATTATCTGCTGCGAAATTGTCATTGTAGCCGGGCACATCCCAGCAGCTGTGCGAGTCGGAGAGGGATCATGGAACCCTTTTAACGTGACTTTGCATCTGTTGTTTTGCAGGAGCACAATTGGAAGTGCAAGAAAATGGGCAGCGCTAGTGGCTGGCTGGTAGTCTGGCCGAGCGGTCTAAGGCGCTGGATTTAAGCTCCAGTCTCTGACAGAGGCGTGGGTTCGAATCCCACCGCTGCCATTTCTGCTGACCTTCTCCAATCGCGCAGCTGGTTGAAATGCTGTTTCGACTCCTGCTGCGTTTCTGTTTAAAACAGAAGCGAAATGGGTTTGCTTCCCGGGCAATTAATTGTGGTGTGTGAAAGTGCCGAATTTGGCGAAGCGTCTGTGCTGTCATGATCGTGTTCGCCTCCCGCAGCTCTTCTGTTGCTTTACGTTCCAGGCGAGTTGAATTTTAATGGAACCGAATGGAGACTGTTATTTCATCGCTGTTGTGAAACAAAGTACTACGGTGACTCGACTCGTCGTTATTTGGTTTTCTGGCCAATGAAAAAATCGTTCCAATGAATTTCGATATCATATGTTATTGAATTTCTCCCATTTCATTCATCTCCGTCCTGGAGACATCGGAAGGGAAAGGTAATCTAGCCGAGACTGTGATTGGTGAAATTCACTTTTTATGGCCCATTCTTATTATGTTCTTTCTTTCTCTCTTTTCAGCATTGTCCGGGAAGTGGTGGTGCACTCAGGCTCCTGTATGTTTGAAAGAGTAGTTTGGAATTGCCCTGTTGTTAGTTGTGAGATTACCTTATGGCTCATGCCCCGGACTGTCTCACATTTAGCATTCATGCTCGCTGTGTCTGGAAATACATTTGGTTTGCCAGTTTTGTTTGTGTTCCGTGTTAAATGCTTTCCGTTTTGCGATTCTCTCAATAAATTACGACTGAACAGGGTTTCTGAGGTAACTTCCAGCTGCAAAAATCCTCAACTGAGAATCTGGGAAAATTTCCCAGAGTATGGTCAGTCGGAGCAAAAGTAAGGAAGTCGTTCGTTTCTGCAGCGATTCACAATGCTACCGTTCCCGTGAGCAGTCGAACAGGCTATATGATTGTGCCGCAGACTGCGACGGCAAGCTCCGCTAAAGAGTGATCCTTTAATGCCGGTGTAAGCAACACAACGTTATTAGGGCACACCGCGTGGAAACAGATACTTCGGTGTATCTCGTCCATGCTCAGCACATAGCCAAAATTAAACAAGTCCCATTAAACAACGAGCGATTGGAAACAGAAAGGTGAAAAGTAGAATGGCTTCAACTTTCAGTGCTTGAACAAATCTGCTCTCGTAGTGAAATGTAATGCAACTCCATTTAATTACTGTGCAAAGCATTGTCAAGTTTTTCTCCAACCTGGTTCTGATCATATGCCATTCTGTTTGAGAGTGTAGTTCCCGCCTTCTGATCCTTCCATGAAAAGCAGCACCGCATTTGCATTCCTTGCGCAGGTTTGCCCGGTTCAAAGACAGGGAAGAAGCTGATGCTCTGGTATCACAGCGCACCACGGATTCCTGAACTAGTCTGTCTGTCAAATGTACCCCCAAAGTCGTCTCTGAAAGACCTCATTTGGAAGCTGTCTGTCGTTATTCAACGTACGAGAGTTGGCACCAGAGGTCCTGAATCATGTTTTGGAGCAGTTCGCACGGAAGTGGCTCATTCAATCAGCAACAGCAATGAAAGAAATTACACTCTCAGAGGAACCTCTGGACCTATGCTTTCACAGCGTCGCTAGTATTAAGGTGCGCCCCGAGATCTAAGCCACGTTGGAAGTGAGACGGAGGAATCGACAGAGAGGCTACAGAATGACATCGCATCCATTTGGATTTCTTTAAATCACTGACGAGCAGGAAAATGTAAACGGGGAGGGCGAGTGGGGAAGTGAGGCAGTAGCAGCTCTGGTGAAATTCCTTCTTTGTGATTCGCTCAGCAACCAGAGACGTGAAGGTGACTCAGGCGTGAGAGCTCTTCACATCGAGAACAAAAAGCACTCAAGGGCAGTTAGCACCTCTTCCGGAGAGTGGGGTGGGGTGAGGTAATTCCCTTTTGACTTCTCTGACTATGTTCAGAAACTGCCTTTTAGATTGAGGTGAACAGAGACTGCATTTCTTAAAAGCACCATGGAATTTATCAAACTTTATTGTGTCGCTTCCTTTCGATTCCCACACAGGTTTCCAACTCAGTTGGTATCCATGTGGCTCATATCCAGGTGTGAACATCTCTGCAGCGAATTGCACGGTTAAGGCAAAAAGGCAAGGAAAGTGGCATCTCGAATTGGCTCCGAGGTCAGAGCATCCTCGCAATGTGATCTGTCGTTCTCGGATTGTAATGCTACCTCCGGTTTTAGGGTGGAGAACATTCTTTGGGACTCTTATTCTGCAAGACAGACACAGTGACTGAAACTATGCTGCACGTTATGATTTGGAACACGGGCTGCTCAGCTTTGTGCATTTTCCCTGTAGTCCGGTGTGTTTCATGTTCCGTGTAAACGTGAAAGTTGTCCTGTTTCGAGCAATGGGTGAAATCATTTATCAATGCAAGAATCGAAATTGCAGTCATGTCAAGCAGCTCATGGTAATTTGACCAAATCATAACCGATCGTGTGTTCTCACGCACTCACAGATGCATTTGGAGCTGAAAAGAGTCTGAGAAGATCGACTCAGCTTACCATTGATTTTTGTCTGGATTGATGGGTATCATTATCTGCTGCGAAATTGTCATTGTAGCCGGGCACATCCCAGCAGCTGTGCGAGTCGGAGAGGGATCATGGAACCCTTTTAACGTGACTTTGCATCTGTTGTTTTGCAGGAGCACAATTGGAAGTGCAAGAAAATGGGCAGCGCTAGTGGCTGGCTGGTAGTGTGGCCGAGCGGTCTAAGGCGCTGGATTTAAGCTCCAGTCTCTGACAGAGGCGTGGGCTCGAATCCCACCGCTGCCATTTCTGCTGACCTTCTCCAATCGCGCAGCTGGTTGAAATGCTGTTTCGACTCCTGCTGCGTTTCTGTTTAAAACAGAAGCGAAATGGGTTTGCTTCCCGGGCAATTAATTGTGGTGTGTGAAAGTGCCGAATTTGGCGAAGCGTCTGTGCTGTCATGATCGTGTTCGCCTCCCGCAGCTCTTCTGTTGCTTTACGTTCCAGGCGAGTTGAATTTTAATGGAACCGAATGGAGACTGTTATTTCATCGCTGTTGTGAAACAAAGTACTACGGTGACTCGACTCGTCGTTATTTGGTTTTCTGGCCAATGAAAAAATCGTTCCAATGAATTTCGATGTCATATGTTATTGAATTTCTCCCATTTCATTCATCTCCGTCCTGGAGACATCGGAAGGGAAAGGTAATCTAGCCGAGACTGTGATTGGTGAAATTCACTTTTTATGGCCCATTCTTATTATGTTCTTTCTTTCTCTCTTTTCAGCATTGTCCGGGAAGTGGTGGTGCACTCAGGCTCCTGTATGTTTGAAAGAGTAGTTTGGAATTGCCCTGTTGTTAGTTGTGAGATTACCTTATGGCTCATGCCCCGGACTGTCTCACATTTAGCATTCATGCTCGCTGTGTCTGGAAATACATTTGGTTTGCCAGTTTTGTTTGTGTTCCGTGTTAAATGCTTTCCGTTTTGCGATTCTCTCAATAAATTACGACTGAACAGGGTTTCTGAGGTAACTTCCAGCTGCAAAAATCCTCAACTGAGAATCTGGGAAAATTTCCCAGAGTATGGTCAGTCGGAGCAAAAGTAAGGAAGTCGTTCGTTTCTGCAGCGATTCACAATGCTACCGTTCCCGTGAGCAGTCGAACAGGCTATATGATTGTGCCGCAGACTGCGACGGCAAGCTCCGCTAAAGAGTGATCCTTTAATGCCGGTGTAAGCAACACAACGTTATTAGGGCACACCGCGTGGAAACAGATACTTCGGTGTATCTCGTCCATGCTCAGCACATAGCCAAAATTAAACAAGTCCCATTAAACAACGAGCGATTGGAAACAGAAAGGTGAAAAGTAGAATGGCTTCAACTTTCAGTGCTTGAACAAATCTGCTCTCGTAGTGAAATGTAATGCAACTCCATTTAATTACTGTGCAAAGCATTGTCAAGTTTTTCTCCAACCTGGTTCTGATCATATGCCATTCTGTTTGAGAGTGTAGTTCCCGCCTTCTGATCCTTCCATGAAAAGCAGCACCGCATTTGCATTCCTTGCGCAGGTTTGCCCGGTTCAAAGACAGGGAAGAAGCTGATGCTCTGGTATCACAGCGCACCACGGATTCCTGAACTAGTCTGTCTGTCAAATGTACCCCCAAAGTCGTCTCTGAAAGACCTCATTTGGAAGCTGTCTGTCGTTATTCAACGTACGAGAGTTGGCACCAGAGGTCCTGAATCATGTTTTGGAGCAGTTCGCACGGAAGTGGCTCATTCAATCAGCAACAGCAATGAAAGAAATTACACTCTCAGAGGAACCTCTGGACCTATGCTTTCACAGCGTCGCTAGTATTAAGGTGCGCCCCGAGATCTAAGCCACGTTGGAAGTGAGACGGAGGAATCGACAGAGAGGCTACAGAATGACATCGCATCCATTTGGATTTCTTTAAATCACTGACGAGCAGGAAAATGTAAACGGGGAGGGCGAGTGGGGAAGTGAGGCAGTAGCAGCTCTGGTGAAATTCCTTCTTTGTGATTCGCTCAGCAACCAGAGACGTGAAGGTGACTCAGGCGTGAGAGCTCTTCACATCGAGAACAAAAAGCACTCAAGGGCAGTTAGCACCTCTTCCGGAGAGTGGGGTGGGGTGAGGTAATTCCCTTTTGACTTCTCTGACTATGTTCAGAAACTGCCTTTTAGATTGAGGTGAACAGAGACTGCATTTCTTAAAAGCACCGTGGAATTTATCAAACTTTATTGTGTCGCTTCCTTTCGATTCCCACACAGGTTTCCAACTCAGTTGGTATCCATGTGGCTCATATCCAGGTGTGCACATCTCTGCAGCGAATTGCACGGTTAAGGCAAAAAGGCAAGGAAAGTGGCATCTCGAATTGGCTCCGAGGTCAGAGCATCCTCGCAATGTGATCTGTCGTTCTCGGATTGTAATGCTACCTCCGGTTTTAGGGTGGAGAACATTCTTTGGGACTCTTATTCTGCAAGACAGACACAGTGACTGAAACTATGCTGCACGTTATGATTTGGAACACGGGCTGCTCAGCTTTGTGCATTTTCCCTGTAGTCCGGTGTGTTTCATGTTCCGTGTAAACGTGAAAGTTGTCCTGTTTCGAGCAATGGGTGAAATCATTTATCAATGCAAGAATCGAAATTGCAGTCATGTCAAGCAGCTCATGGTAATTTGACCAAATCATAACCGATCGTGTGTTCTCACGCACTCACAGATGCATTTGGAGCTGAAAAGAGTCTGAGAAGATCGACTCAGCTTACCATTGATTTTTGTCTGGATTGATGGGTATCATTATCTGCTGCGAAATTGTCATTGTAGCCGGGCACATCCCAGCAGCTGTGCGAGTCGGAGAGGGATCATGGAACCCTTTTAACGTGACTTTGCATCTGTTGTTTTGCAGGAGCACAATTGGAAGTGCAAGAAAATGGGCAGCGCTAGTGGCTGGCTGGTAGTGTGGCCGAGCGGTCTAAGGCGCTGGATTTAAGCTCCAGTCTCTGACAGAGGCGTGGGTTCGAATCCCACCGCTGCCATTTCTGCTGACCTTCTCCAATCGCGCAGCTGGTTGAAATGCTGTTTCGACTCCTGCTGCGTTTCTGTTTAAAACAGAAGCGAAATGGGTTTGCTTCCCGGGCAATTAATTGTGGTGTGTGAAAGTGCCGAATTTGGCGAAGCGTCTGTGCTGTCATGATCGTGTTCGCCTCCCGCAGCTCTTCTGTTGCTTTACGTTCCAGGCGAGTTGAATTTTAATGGAACCGAATGGAGACTGTTATTTCATCGCTGTTGTGAAACAAAGTACTACGGTGACTCGACTCGTCGTTATTTGGTTTTCTGGCCAATGAAAAAATCGTTCCAATGAATTTCGATGTCATATGTTATTGAATTTCTCCCATTTCCTTCATCTCCGTCCTGGAGACATCGGAAGGGAAAGGTAATCTAGCCGAGACTGTGATTGGTGAAATTCACTTTTTATGGCCCATTCTTATTATGTTCTTTCTTTCTCTCTTTTCAGCATTGTCCGGGAAGTGGTGGTGCACTCAGGCTCCTGTATGTTTGAAAGAGTAGTTTGGAATTGCCCTGTTGTTAGTTGTGAGATTACCTTATGGCTCATGCCCCGGACTGTCTCACATTTAGCATTCATGCTCGCTGTGTCTGGAAATACATTTGGTTTGCCAGTTTTGTTTGTGTTCCGTGTTAAATGCTTTCCGTTTTGCGATTCTCTCAATAAATTACGACTGAACAGGGTTTCTGAGGTAACTTCCAGCTGCAAAAATCCTCAACTGAGAATCTGGGAAAATTTCCCAGAGTATGGTCAGTCGGAGCAAAAGTAAGGAAGTCGTTCGTTTCTGCAGCGATTCACAATGCTACCGTTCCCGTGAGCAGTCGAACAGGCTATATGATTGTGCCGCAGACTGCGACGGCAAGCTCCGCTAAAGAGTGATCCTTTAATGCCGGTGTAAGCAACACAACGTTATTAGGGCACACCGCGTGGAAACAGATACTTCGGTGTATCTCGTCCATGCTCAGCACATAGCCAAAATTAAACAAGTCCCATTAAACAACGAGCGATTGGAAACAGAAAGGTGAAAAGTAGAATGGCTTCAACTTTCAGTGCTTGAACAAATCTGCTCTCGTAGTGAAATGTAATGCAACTCCATTTAATTACTGTGCAAAGCATTGTCAAGTTTTTCTCCAACCTGGTTCTGATCATATGCCATTCTGTTTGAGAGTGTAGTTCCCGCCTTCTGATCCTTCCATGAAAAGCAGCACCGCATTTGCATTCCTTGCGCAGGTTTGCCCGGTTCAAAGACAGGGAAGAAGCTGATGCTCTGGTATCACAGCGCACCACGGATTCCTGAACTAGTCTGTCTGTCAAATGTACCCCCAAAGTCGTCTCTGAAAGACCTCATTTGGAAGCTGTCTGTCGTTATTCAACGTACGAGAGTTGGCACCAGAGGTCCTGAATCATGTTTTGGAGCAGTTCGCACGGAAGTGGCTCATTCAATCAGCAACAGCAATGAAAGAAATTACACTCTCAGAGGAACCTCTGGACCTATGCTTTCACAGCGTCGCTAGTATTAAGGTGCGCCCCGAGATCTAAGCCACGTTGGAAGTGAGACGGAGGAATCGACAGAGAGGCTACAGAATGACATCGCATCCATTTGGATTTCTTTAAATCACTGACGAGCAGGAAAATGTAAACGGGGAGGGCGAGTGGGGAAGTGAGGCAGTAGCAGCTCTGGTGAAATTCCTTCTTTGTGATTCGCTCAGCAACCAGAGACGTGAAGGTGACTCAGGCGTGAGAGCTCTTCACATCGAGAACAAAAAGCACTCAAGGGCAGTTAGCACCTCTTCCGGAGAGTGGGGTGGGGTGAGGTAATTCCCTTTTGACTTCTCTGACTATGTTCAGAAACTGCCTTTTAGATTGAGGTGAACAGAGACTGCATTTCTTAAAAGCACCGTGGAATTTATCAAACTTTATTGTGTCGCTTCCTTTCGATTCCCACACAGGTTTCCAACTCAGTTGGTATCCATGTGGCTCATATCCAGGTGTGCACATCTCTGCAGCGAATTGCACGGTTAAGGCAAAAAGGCAAGGAAAGTGGCATCTCGAATTGGCTCCGAGGTCAGAGCATCCTCGCAATGTGATCTGTCGTTCTCGGATTGTAATGCTACCTCCGGTTTTAGGGTGGAGAACATTCTTTGGGACTCTTATTCTGCAAGACAGACACAGTGACTGAAACTATGCTGCACGTTATGATTTGGAACACGGGCTGCTCAGCTTTGTGCATTTTCCCTGTAGTCCGGTGTGTTTCATGTTCCGTGTAAACGTGAAAGTTGTCCTGTTTCGAGCAATGGGTGAAATCATTTATCAATGCAAGAATCGAAATTGCAGTCATGTCAAGCAGCTCATGGTAATTTGACCAAATCATAACCGATCGTGTGTTCTCACGCACTCACAGATGCATTTGGAGCTGAAAAGAGTCTGAGAAGATCGACTCAGCTTACCATTGATTTTTGTCTGGATTGATGGGTATCATTATCTGCTGCGAAATTGTCATTGTAGCCGGGCACATCCCAGCAGCTGTGCGAGTCGGAGAGGGATCATGGAACCCTTTTAACGTGACTTTGCATCTGTTGTTTTGCAGGAGCACAATTGGAAGTGCAAGAAAATGGGCAGCGCTAGTGGCTGCCTGGTAGTGTGGCCGAGCGGTCTAAGGCGCTGGATTTAAGCTCCAGTCTCTGACAGAGGCGTGGGTTCGAATCCCACCGCTGCCATTTCTGCTGACCTTCTCCAATCGCGCAGCTGGTTGAAATGCTGTTTCGACTCCTGCTGCGTTTCTGTTTAAAACAGAAGCGAAATGGGTTTGCTTCCCGGGCAATTAATTGTGGTGTGTGAAAGTGCCGAATTTGGCGAAGCGTCTGTGCTGTCATGATCGTGTTCGCCTCCCGCAGCTCTTCTGTTGCTTTACGTTCCAGGCGAGTTGAATTTTAATGGAACCGAATGGAGACTGTTATTTCATCGCTGTTGTGAAACAAAGTACTACGGTGACTCGACTCGTCGTTATTTGGTTTTCTGGCCAATGAAAAAATCGTTCCAATGAATTTCGATGTCATATGTTATTGAATTTCTCCCATTTCATTCATCTCCGTCCTGGAGACATCGGAAGGGAAAGGTAATCTAGCCGAGACTGTGATTGGTGAAATTCACTTTTTATGGCCCATTCTTATTATGTTCTTTCTTTCTCTCTTTTCAGCATTGTCCGGGAAGTGGTGGTGCACTCAGGCTCCTGTATGTTTGAAAGAGTAGTTTGGAATTGCCCTGTTGTTAGTTGTGAGATTACCTTATGGCTCATGCCCCGGACTGTCTCACATTTAGCATTCATGCTCGCTGTGTCTGGAAATACATTTGGTTTGCCAGTTTTGTTTGTGTTCCGTGTTAAATGCTTTCCGTTTTGCGATTCTCTCAATAAATTACGACTGAACAGGTTTTCTGAGGTAACTTCCAGCTGCAAAAATCCTCAACTGAGAATCTGGGAAAATTTCCCAGAGTATGGTCAGTCGGAGCAAAAGTAAGGAAGTCGTTCGTTTCTGCAGCGATTCACAATGCTACCGTTCCCGTGAGCAGTCGAACAGGCTATATGATTGTGCCGCAGACTGCGACGGCAAGCTCCGCTAAAGAGTGATCCTTTAATGCCGGTGTAAGCAACACAACGTTATTAGGGCACACCGCGTGGAAACAGATACTTCGGTGTATCTCGTCCATGCTCAGCACATAGCCAAAATTAAACAAGTCCCATTAAACAACGAGCGATTGGAAACAGAAAGGTGAAAAGTAGAATGGCTTCAACTTTCAGTGCTTGAACAAATCTGCTCTCGTAGTGAAATGTAATGCAACTCCATTTAATTACTGTGCAAAGCATTGTCAAGTTTTTCTCCAACCTGGTTCTGATCATATGCCATTCTGTTTGAGAGTGTAGTTCCCGCCTTCTGATCCTTCCATGAAAAGCAGCACCGCATTTGCATTCCTTGCGCAGGTTTGCCCGGTTCAAAGACAGGGAAGAAGCTGATGCTCTGGTATCACAGCGCACCACGGATTCCTGAACTAGTCTGTCTGTCAAATGTACCCCCAAAGTCGTCTCTGAAAGACCTCATTTGGAAGCTGTCTGTCGTTATTCAACGTACGAGAGTTGGCACCAGAGGTCCTGAATCATGTTTTGGAGCAGTTCGCACGGAAGTGGCTCATTCAATCAGCAACAGCAATGAAAGAAATTACACTCTCAGAGGAACCTCTGGACCTATGCTTTCACAGCGTCGCTAGTATTAAGGTGCGCCCCGAGATCTAAGCCACGTTGGAAGTGAGACGGAGGAATCGACAGAGAGGCTACAGAATGACATCGCATCCATTTGGATTTCTTTAAATCACTGACGAGCAGGAAAATGTAAACGGGGAGGGCGAGTGGGGAAGTGAGGCAGTAGCAGCTCTGGTGAAATTCCTTCTTTGTGATTCGCTCAGCAACCAGAGACGTGAAGGTGACTCAGGCGTGAGAGCTCTTCACATCGAGAACAAAAAGCACTCAAGGGCAGTTAGCACCTCTTCCGGAGAGTGGGGTGGGGTGAGGTAATTCCCTTTTGACTTCTCTGACTATGTTCAGAAACTGCCTTTTAGATTGAGGTGAACAGAGACTGCATTTCTTAAAAGCACCGTGGAATTTATCAAACTTTATTGTGTCGCTTCCTTTCGATTCCCACACAGGTTTCCAACTCAGTTGGTATCCATGTGGCTCATATCCAGGTGTGAACATCTCTGCAGCGAATTGCACGGTTAAGGCAAAAAGGCAAGGAAAGTGGCATCTCGAATTGGCTCCGAGGTCAGAGCATCCTCGCAATGTGATCTGTCGTTCTCGGATTGTAATGCTACCTCCGGTTTTAGGGTGGAGAACATTCTTTGGGACTCTTATTCTGCAAGACAGACACAGTGACTGAAACTATGCTGCACGTTATGATTTGGAACACGGGCTGCTCAGCTTTGTGCATTTTCCCTGTAGTCCGGTGTGTTTCATGTTCCGTGTAAACGTGAAAGTTGTCCTGTTTCGAGCAATGGGTGAAATCATTTATCAATGCAAGAATCGAAATTGCAGTCATGTCAAGCAGCTCATGGTAATTTGACCAAATCATAACCGATCGTGTGTTCTCACGCACTCACAGATGCATTTGGAGCTGAAAAGAGTCTGAGAAGATCGACTCAGCTTACCATTGATTTTTGTCTGGATTGATGGGTATCATTATCTGCTGCGAAATTGTCATTGTAGCCGGGCACATCCCAGCAGCTGTGCGAGTCGGAGAGGGATCATGGAACCCTTTTAACGTGACTTTGCATCTGTTGTTTTGCAGGAGCACAATTGGAAGTGCAAGAAAATGGGCAGCAGTCGTGGCTGGCTGGTAGTGTGGCCGAGCGGTCTAAGGCGCTGGATTTAAGCTCCAGTCTCTGACAGAGGCGTGGGTTCGAATCCCACCGCTGCCATTTCTGCTGACCTTCTCCAATCGCGCAGCTGGTTGAAATGCTGTTTCGACTCCTGCTGCGTTTCTGTTTAAAACAGAAGCGAAATGGGTTTGCTTCCCGGGCAATTAATTGTGGTGTGTGAAAGTGCCGAATTTGGCGAAGCGTCTGTGCTGTCATGATCGTGTTCGCCTCCCGCAGCTCTTCTGTTGCTTTACGTTCCAGGCGAGTTGAATTTTAATGGAACCGAATGGAGACTGTTATTTCATCGCTGTTGTGAAACAAAGTACTACGGTGACTCGACTCGTCGTTATTTGGTTTTCTGGCCAATGAAAAAATCGTTCCAATGAATTTCGATGTCATATGTTATTGAATTTCTCCCATTTCATTCATCTCCGTCCTGGAGACATCGGAAGGGAAAGGTAATCTAGCCGAGACTGTGATTGGTGAAATTCACTTTTTATGGCCCATTCTTATTATGTTCTTTCTTTCTCTCTTTTCAGCATTGTCCGGGAAGTGGTGGTGCACTCAGGCTCCTGTATGTTTGAAAGAGTAGTTTGGAATTGCCCTGTTGTTAGTTGTGAGATTACCTTATGGCTCATGCCCCGGACTGTCTCACATTTAGCATTCATGCTCGCTGTGTCTGGAAATACATTTGGTTTGCCAGTTTTGTTTGTGTTCCGTGTTAAATGCTTTCCGTTTTGCGATTCTCTCAATAAATTACGACTGAACAGGTTTTCTGAGGTAACTTCCAGCTGCAAAAATCCTCAACTGAGAATCTGGGAAAATTTCCCAGAGTATGGTCAGTCGGAGCAAAAGTAAGGAAGTCGTTCGTTTCTGCAGCGATTCACAATGCTACCGTTCCCGTGAGCAGTCGAACAGGCTATATGATTGTGCCGCAGACTGCGACGGCAAGCTCCGCTAAAGAGTGATCCTTTAATGCCGGTGTAAGCAACACAACGTTATTAGGGCACACCGCGTGGAAACAGATACTTCGGTGTATCTCGTCCATGCTCAGCACATAGCCAAAATTAAACAAGTCCCATTAAACAACGAAAGATTGGAAACAGAAAGGTGAAAAGTAGAATGGCTTCAACTTTCAGTGCTTGAACAAATCTGCTCTCGTAGTGAAATGTAATGCAACTCCATTTAATTACTGTGCAAAGCATTGTCAAGTTTTTCTCCAACCTGGTTCTGATCATATGCCATTCTGTTTGAGAGTGTAGTTCCCGCCTTCTGATCCTTCCATGAAAAGCAGCACCGCATTTGCATTCCTTGCGCAGGTTTGCCCGGTTCAAAGACAGGGAAGAAGCTGATGCTCTGGTATCACAGCGCACCACGGATTCCTGAACTAGTCTGTCTGTCAAATGTACCCCCAAAGTCGTCTCTGAAAGACCTCATTTGGAAGCTGTCTGTCGTTATTCAACGTACGAGAGTTGGCACCAGAGGTCCTGAATCATGTTTTGGAGCAGTTCGCACGGAAGTGGCTCATTCAATCAGCAACAGCAATGAAAGAAATTACACTCTCAGAGGAACCTCTGGACCTATGCTTTCACAGCGTCGCTAGTATTAAGGTGCGCCCCGAGATCTAAGCCACGTTGGAAGTGAGACGGAGGAATCGACAGAGAGGCTACAGAATGACATCGCATCCATTTGGATTTCTTTAAATCACTGACGAGCAGGAAAATGTAAACGGGGAGGGCGAGTGGGGAAGTGAGGCAGTAGCAGCTCTGGTGAAATTCCTTCTTTGTGATTCGCTCAGCAACCAGAGACGTGAAGGTGACTCAGGCGTGAGAGCTCTTCACATCGAGAACAAAAAGCACTCAAGGGCAGTTAGCACCTCTTCCGGAGAGTGGGGTGGGGTGAGGTAATTCCCTTTTGACTTCTCTGACTATGTTCAGAAACTGCCTTTTAGATTGAGGTGAACAGAGACTGCATTTCTTAAAAGCACCGTGGAATTTATCAAACTTTATTGTGTCGCTTCCTTTCGATTCCCACACAGGTTTCCAACTCAGTTGGTATCCATGTGGCTCATATCCAGGTGTGAACATCTCTGCAGCGAATTGCACGGTTAAGGCAAAAAGGCAAGGAAAGTGGCATCTCGAATTGGCTCCGAGGTCAGAGCATCCTCGCAATGTGATCTGTCGTTCTCGGATTGTAATGCTACCTCCGGTTTTAGGGTGGAGAACATTCTTTGGGACTCTTATTCTGCAAGACAGACACAGTGACTGAAACTATGCTGCACGTTATGATTTGGAACACGGGCTGCTCAGCTTTGTGCATTTTCCCTGTAGTCCGGTGTGTTTCATGTTCCGTGTAAACGTGAAAGTTGTCCTGTTTCGAGCAATGGGTGAAATCATTTATCAATGCAAGAATCGAAATTGCAGTCATGTCAAGCAGCTCATGGTAATTTGACCAAATCATAACCGATCGTGTGTTCTCACGCACTCACAGATGCATTTGGAGCTGAAAAGAGTCTGAGAAGATCGACTCAGCTTACCATTGATTTTTGTCTGGATTGATGGGTATCATTATCTGCTGCGAAATTGTCATTGTAGCCGGGCACATCCCAGCAGCTGTGCGAGTCGGAGAGGGATCATGGAACCCTTTTAACGTGACTTTGCATCTGTTGTTTTGCAGGAGCACAATTGGAAGTGCAAGAAAATGGGCAGCAGTCGTGGCTGGCTGGTAGTGTGGCCGAGCGGTCTAAGGCGCTGGATTTAAGCTCCAGTCTCTGACAGAGGCGTGGGTTCGAATCCCACCGCTGCCATTTCTGCTGACCTTCTCCAATCGCGCAGCTGGTTGAAATGCTGTTTCGACTCCTGCTGCGTTTCTGTTTAAAACAGAAGCGAAATGGGTTTGCTTCCCGGGCAATTAATTGTGGTGTGTGAAAGTGCCGAATTTGGCGAAGCGTCTGTGCTGTCATGATCGTGTTCGCCTCCCGCAGCTCTTCTGTTGCTTTACGTTCCAGGCGAGTTGAATTTTAATGGAACCGAATGGAGACTGTTATTTCATCGCTGTTGTGAAACAAAGTACTACGGTGACTCGACTCGTCGTTATTTGGTTTTCTGGCCAATGAAAAAATCGTTCCAATGAATTTCGATGTCATATGTTATTGAATTTCTCCCATTTCATTCATCTCCGTCCTGGAGACATCGGAAGGGAAAGGTAATCTAGCCGAGACTGTGATTGGTGAAATTCACTTTTTATGGCCCATTCTTATTATGTTCTTTCTTTCTCTCTTTTCAGCATTGTCCGGGAAGTGGTGGTGCACTCAGGCTCCTGTATGTTTGAAAGAGTAGTTTGGAATTGCCCTGTTGTTAGTTGTGAGATTACCTTATGGCTCATGCCCCGGACTGTCTCACATTTAGCATTCATGCTCGCTGTGTCTGGAAATACATTTGGTTTGCCAGTTTTGTTTGTGTTCCGTGTTAAATGCTTTCCGTTTTGCGATTCTCTCAATAAATTACGACTGAACAGGGTTTCTGAGGTAACTTCCAGCTGCAAAAATCCTCAACTGAGAATCTGGGAAAATTTCCCAGAGTATGGTCAGTCGGAGCAAAAGTAAGGAAGTCGTTCGTTTCTGCAGCGATTCACAATGCTACCGTTCCCGTGAGCAGTCGAACAGGCTATATGATTGTGCCGCAGACTGCGACGGCAAGCTCCGCTAAAGAGTGATCCTTTAATGCCGGTGTAAGCAACACAACGTTATTAGGGCACACCGCGTGGAAACAGATACTTCGGTGTATCTCGTCCATGCTCAGCACATAGCCAAAATTAAACAAGTCCCATTAAACAACGAAAGATTGGAAACAGAAAGGTGAAAAGTAGAATGGCTTCAACTTTCAGTGCTTGAACAAATCTGCTCTCGTAGTGAAATGTAATGCAACTCCATTTAATTACTGTGCAAAGCATTGTCAAGTTTTTCTCCAACCTGGTTCTGATCATATGCCATTCTGTTTGAGAGTGTAGTTCCCGCCTTCTGATCCTTCCATGAAAAGCAGCACCGCATTTGCATTCCTTGCGCAGGTTTGCCCGGTTCAAAGACAGGGAAGAAGCTGATGCTCTGGTATCACAGCGCACCACGGATTCCTGAACTAGTCTGTCTGTCAAATGTACCCCCAAAGTCGTCTCTGAAAGACCTCATTTGGAAGCTGTCTGTCGTTATTCAACGTACGAGAGTTGGCACCAGAGGTCCTGAATCATGTTTTGGAGCAGTTCGCACGGAAGTGGCTCATTCAATCAGCAACAGCAATGAAAGAAATTACACTCTCAGAGGAACCTCTGGACCTATGCTTTCACAGCGTCGCTAGTATTAAGGTGCGCCCCGAGATCTAAGCCACGTTGGAAGTGAGACGGAGGAATCGACAGAGAGGCTACAGAATGACATCGCATCCATTTGGATTTCTTTAAATCACTGACGAGCAGGAAAATGTAAACGGGGAGGGCGAGTGGGGAAGTGAGGCAGTAGCAGCTCTGGTGAAATTCCTTCTTTGTGATTCGCTCAGCAACCAGAGACGTGAAGGTGACTCAGGCGTGAGAGCTCTTCACATCGAGAACAAAAAGCACTCAAGGGCAGTTAGCACCTCTTCCGGAGAGTGGGGTGGGGTGAGGTAATTCCCTTTTGACTTCTCTGACTATGTTCAGAAACTGCCTTTTAGATTGAGGTGAACAGAGACTGCATTTCTTAAAAGCACCATGGAATTTATCAAACTTTATTGTGTCGCTTCCTTTCGATTCCCACACAGGTTTCCAACTCAGTTGGTATCCATGTGGCTCATATCCAGGTGTGAACATCTCTGCAGCGAATTGCACGGTTAAGGCAAAAAGGCAAGGAAAGTGGCATCTCGAATTGGCTCCGAGGTCAGAGCATCCTCGCAATGTGATCTGTCGTTCTCGGATTGTAATGCTACCTCCGGTTTTAGGGTGGAGAACATTCTTTGGGACTCTTATTCTGCAAGACAGACACAGTGACTGAAACTATGCTGCACGTTATGATTTGGAACACGGGCTGCTCAGCTTTGTGCATTTTCCCTGTAGTCCGGTGTGTTTCATGTTCCGTGTAAACGTGAAAGTTGTCCTGTTTCGAGCAATGGGTGAAATCATTTATCAATGCAAGAATCGAAATTGCAGTCATGTCAAGCAGCTCATGGTAATTTGACCAAATCATAACCGATCGTGTGTTCTCACGCACTCACAGATGCATTTGGAGCTGAAAAGAGTCTGAGAAGATCGACTCAGCTTACCATTGATTTTTGTCTGGATTGATGGGTATCATTATCTGCTGCGAAATTGTCATTGTAGCCGGGCACATCCCAGCAGCTGTGCGAGTCGGAGAGGGATCATGGAACCCTTTTAACGTGACTTTGCATCTGTTGTTTTGCAGGAGCACAATTGGAAGTGCAAGAAAATGGGCAGCAGTCGTGGCTGGCTGGTAGTCTGGCCGAGCGGTCTAAGGCGCTGGATTTAAGCTCCAGTCTCTGACAGAGGCGTGGGTTCGAATCCCACCGCTGCCATTTCTGCTGACCTTCTCCAATCGCGCAGCTGGTTGAAATGCTGTTTCGACTCCTGCTGCGTTTCTGTTTAAAACAGAAGCGAAATGGGTTTGCTTCCCGGGCAATTAATTGTGGTGTGTGAAAGTGCCGAATTTGGCGAAGCGTCTGTGCTGTCATGATCGTGTTCGCCTCCCGCAGCTCTTCTGTTGCTTTACGTTCCAGGCGAGTTGAATTTTAATGGAACCGAATGGAGACTGTTATTTCATCGCTGTTGTGAAACAAAGTACTACGGTGACTCGACTCGTCGTTATTTGGTTTTCTGGCCAATGAAAAAATCGTTCCAATGAATTTCGATGTCATATGTTATTGAATTTCTCCCATTTCATTCATCTCCGTCCTGGAGACATCGGAAGGGAAAGGTAATCTAGCCGAGACTGTGATTGGTGAAATTCACTTTTTATGGCCCATTCTTATTATGTTCTTTCTTTCTCTCTTTTCAGCATTGTCCGGGAAGTGGTGGTGCACTCAGGCTCCTGTATGTTTGAAAGAGTAGTTTGGAATTGCCCTGTTGTTAGTTGTGAGATTACCTTATGGCTCATGCCCCGGACTGTCTCACATTTTGCATTCATGCTCGCTGTGTCTGGAAATACATTTGGTTTGCCAGTTTTGTTTGTGTTCCGTGTTAAATGCTTTCCGTTTTGCGATTCTCTCAATAAATTACGACTGAACAGGGTTTCTGAGGTAACTTCCAGCTGCAAAAATCCTCAACTGAGAATCTGGGAAAATTTCCCAGAGTATGGTCAGTCGGAGCAAAAGTAAGGAAGTCGTTCGTTTCTGCAGCGATTCACAATGCTACCGTTCCCGTGAGCAGTCGAACAGGCTATATGATTGTGCCGCAGACTGCGACGGCAAGCTCCG
Organism: Chiloscyllium punctatum; assembly: GCF_047496795.1. Lineage (NCBI taxonomy): Eukaryota > Metazoa > Chordata > Chondrichthyes > Orectolobiformes > Hemiscylliidae > Chiloscyllium > Chiloscyllium punctatum. The sequence continues at coordinate 66,794,168 of NC_092779.1, read as the reverse complement.
CTAAAGAGTGATCCTTTAATGCCGGTGTAAGCAACACAACGTTATTAGGGCACACCGCGTGGAAACAGATACTTCGGTGTATCTCGTCCATGCTCAGCACATAGCCAAAATTAAACAAGTCCCATTAAACAACGAGCGATTGGAAACAGAAAGGTGAAAAGTAGAATGGCTTCAACTTTCAGTGCTTGAACAAATCTGCTCTCGTAGTGAAATGTAATGCAACTCCATTTAATTACTGTGCAAAGCATTGTCAAGTTTTTCTCCAACCTGGTTCCGATCATATGCCATTCTGTTTGAGAGTGTAGTTCCCGCCTTCTGATCCTTCCATGAAAAGCAGCACCGCATTTGCATTCCTTGCGCAGGTTTGCCCGGTTCAAAGACAGGGAAGAAGCTGATGCTCTGGTATCACAGCGCACCACGGATTCCTGAACTAGTCTGTCTGTCAAATGTACCCCCAAAGTCGTCTCTGAAAGACCTCATTTGGAAGCTGTCTGTCGTTATTCAACGTACGAGAGTTGGCACCACAGGTCCTGAATCATGTTTTGGAGCAGTTCGCACGGAAGTGGCTCATTCAATCAGCAACAGCAATGAAAGAAATTACACTCTCAGAGGAACCTCTGGACCTATGCTTTCACAGCGTCGCTAGTATTAAGGTGCGCCCCGAGATCTAAGCCACGTTGGAAGTGAGACGGAGGAATCGACAGAGAGGCTACAGAATGACATCGCATCCATTTGGATTTCTTTAAATCACTGACGAGCAGGAAAATGTAAACGGGGAGGGCGAGTGGGGAAGTGAGGCAGTAGCAGCTCTGGTGAAATTCCTTCTTTGTGATTCGCTCAGCAACCAGAGACGTGAAGGTGACTCAGGCGTGAGAGCTCTTCACATCGAGAACAAAAAGCACTCAAGGGCAGTTAGCACCTCTTCCGGAGAGTGGGGTGTGGTGAGGTAATTCCCTTTTGACTTCTCTGACTATGTTCAGAAACTGCCTTTTAGATTGAGGTGAACAGAGACTGCATTTCTTAAAAGCACCATGGAATTTATCAAACTTTATTGTGTCGCTTCCTTTCGATTCCCACACAGGTTTCCAACTCAGTTGGTATCCATGTGGCTCATATCCAGGTGTGAACATCTCTGCAGCGAATTGCACGGTTAAGGCAAAAAGGCAAGGAAAGTGGCATCTCGAATTGGCTCCGAGGTCAGAGCATCCTCGCAATGTGATCTGTCGTTCTCGGATTGTAATGCTACCTCCGGTTTTAGGGTGGAGAACATTCTTTGGGACTCTTATTCTGCAAGACAGACACAGTGACTGAAACTATGCTGCACGTTATGATTTGGAACACGGGCTGCTCAGCTTTGTGCATTTTCCCTGTAGTCCGGTGTGTTTCATGTTCCGTGTAAACGTGAAAGTTGTCCTGTTTCGAGCAATGGGTGAAATCATTTATCAATGCAAGAATCGAAATTGCAGTCATGTCAAGCAGCTCATGGTAATTTGACCAAATCATAACCGATCGTGTGTTCTCACGCACTCACAGATGCATTTGGAGCTGAAAAGAGTCTGAGAAGATCGACTCAGCTTACCATTGATTTTTGTCTGGATTGATGGGTATCATTATCTGCTGCGAAATTGTCATTGTAGCCGGGCACATCCCAGCAGCTGTGCGAGTCGGAGAGGGATCATGGAACCCTTTTAACGTGACTTTGCATCTGTTGTTTTGCAGGAGCACAATTGGAAGTGCAAGAAAATGGGCAGCGCTAGTGGCTGGCTGGTAGTCTGGCCGAGCGGTCTAAGGCGCTGGATTTAAGCTCCAGTCTCTGACAGAGGCGTGGGTTCGAATCCCACCGCTGCCATTTCTGCTGACCTTCTCCAATCGCGCAGCTGGTTGAAATGCTGTTTCGACTCCTGCTGCGTTTCTGTTTAAAACAGAAGCGAAATGGGTTTGCTTCCCGGGCAATTAATTGTGGTGTGTGAAAGTGCCGAATTTGGCGAAGCGTCTGTGCTGTCATGATCGTGTTCGCCTCCCGCAGCTCTTCTGTTGCTTTACGTTCCAGGCGAGTTGAATTTTAATGGAACCGAATGGAGACTGTTATTTCATCGCTGTTGTGAAACAAAGTACTACGGTGACTCGACTCGTCGTTATTTGGTTTTCTGGCCAATGAAAAAATCGTTCCAATGAATTTCGATATCATATGTTATTGAATTTCTCCCATTTCATTCATCTCCGTCCTGGAGACATCGGAAGGGAAAGGTAATCTAGCCGAGACTGTGATTGGTGAAATTCACTTTTTATGGCCCATTCTTATTATGTTCTTTCTTTCTCTCTTTTCAGCATTGTCCGGGAAGTGGTGGTGCACTCAGGCTCCTGTATGTTTGAAAGAGTAGTTTGGAATTGCCCTGTTGTTAGTTGTGAGATTACCTTATGGCTCATGCCCCGGACTGTCTCACATTTAGCATTCATGCTCGCTGTGTCTGGAAATACATTTGGTTTGCCAGTTTTGTTTGTGTTCCGTGTTAAATGCTTTCCGTTTTGCGATTCTCTCAATAAATTACGACTGAACAGGGTTTCTGAGGTAACTTCCAGCTGCAAAAATCCTCAACTGAGAATCTGGGAAAATTTCCCAGAGTATGGTCAGTCGGAGCAAAAGTAAGGAAGTCGTTCGTTTCTGCAGCGATTCACAATGCTACCGTTCCCGTGAGCAGTCGAACAGGCTATATGATTGTGCCGCAGACTGCGACGGCAAGCTCCGCTAAAGAGTGATCCTTTAATGCCGGTGTAAGCAACACAACGTTATTAGGGCACACCGCGTGGAAACAGATACTTCGGTGTATCTCGTCCATGCTCAGCACATAGCCAAAATTAAACAAGTCCCATTAAACAACGAAAGATTGGAAACAGAAAGGTGAAAAGTAGAATGGCTTCAACTTTCAGTGCTTGAACAAATCTGCTCTCGTAGTGAAATGTAATGCAACTCCATTTAATTACTGTGCAAAGCATTGTCAAGTTTTTCTCCAACCTGGTTCTGATCATATGCCATTCTGTTTGAGAGTGTAGTTCCCGCCTTCTGATCCTTCCATGAAAAGCAGCACCGCATTTGCATTCCTTGCGCAGGTTTGCCCGGTTCAAAGACAGGGAAGAAGCTGATGCTCTGGTATCACAGCGCACCACGGATTCCTGAACTAGTCTGTCTGTCAAATGTACCCCCAAAGTCGTCTCTGAAAGACCTCATTTGGAAGCTGTCTGTCGTTATTCAACGTACGAGAGTTGGCACCAGAGGTCCTGAATCATGTTTTGGAGCAGTTCGCACGGAAGTGGCTCATTCAATCAGCAACAGCAATGAAAGAAATTACACTCTCAGAGGAACCTCTGGACCTATGCTTTCACAGCGTCGCTAGTATTAAGGTGCGCCCCGAGATCTAAGCCACGTTGGAAGTGAGACGGAGGAATCGACAGAGAGGCTACAGAATGACATCGCATCCATTTGGATTTCTTTAAATCACTGACGAGCAGGAAAATGTAAACGGGGAGGGCGAGTGGGGAAGTGAGGCAGTAGCAGCTCTGGTGAAATTCCTTCTTTGTGATTCGCTCAGCAACCAGAGACGTGAAGGTGACTCAGGCGTGAGAGCTCTTCACATCGAGAACAAAAAGCACTCAAGGGCAGTTAGCACCTCTTCCGGAGAGTGGGGTGGGGTGAGGTAATTCCCTTTTGACTTCTCTGACTATGTTCAGAAACTGCCTTTTAGATTGAGGTGAACAGAGACTGCATTTCTTAAAAGCACCATGGAATTTATCAAACTTTATTGTGTCGCTTCCTTTCGATTCCCACACAGGTTTCCAACTCAGTTGGTATCCATGTGGCTCATATCCAGGTGTGAACATCTCTGCAGCGAATTGCACGGTTAAGGCAAAAAGGCAAGGAAAGTGGCATCTCGAATTGGCTCCGAGGTCAGAGCATCCTCGCAATGTGATCTGTCGTTCTCGGATTGTAATGCTACCTCCGGTTTTAGGGTGGAGAACATTCTTTGGGACTCTTATTCTGCAAGACAGACACAGTGACTGAAACTATGCTGCACGTTATGATTTGGAACACGGGCTGCTCAGCTTTGTGCATTTTCCCTGTAGTCCGGTGTGTTTCATGTTCCGTGTAAACGTGAAAGTTGTCCTGTTTCGAGCAATGGGTGAAATCATTTATCAATGCAAGAATCGAAATTGCAGTCATGTCAAGCAGCTCATGGTAATTTGACCAAATCATAACCGATCGTGTGTTCTCACGCACTCACAGATGCATTTGGAGCTGAAAAGAGTCTGAGAAGATCGACTCAGCTTACCATTGATTTTTGTCTGGATTGATGGGTATCATTATCTGCTGCGAAATTGTCATTGTAGCCGGGCACATCCCAGCAGCTGTGCGAGTCGGAGAGGGATCATGGAACCCTTTTAACGTGACTTTGCATCTGTTGTTTTGCAGGAGCACAATTGGAAGTGCAAGAAAATGGGCAGCAGTCGTGGCTGGCTGGTAGTGTGGCCGAGCGGTCTAAGGCGCTGGATTTAAGCTCCAGTCTCTGACAGAGGCGTGGGTTCGAATCCCACCGCTGCCATTTCTGCTGACCTTCTCCAATCGCGCAGCTGGTTGAAATGCTGTTTCGACTCCTGCTGCGTTTCTGTTTAAAACAGAAGCGAAATGGGTTTGCTTCCCGGGCAATTAATTGTGGTGTGTGAAAGTGCCGAATTTGGCGAAGCGTCTGTGCTGTCATGATCGTGTTCGCCTCCCGCAGCTCTTCTGTTGCTTTACGTTCCAGGCGAGTTGAATTTTAATGGAACCGAATGGAGACTGTTATTTCATCGCTGTTGTGAAACAAAGTACTACGGTGACTCGACTCGTCGTTATTTGGTTTTCTGGCCAATGAAAAAATCGTTCCAATGAATTTCGATGTCATATGTTATTGAATTTCTCCCATTTCCTTCATCTCCGTCCTGGAGACATCGGAAGGGAAAGGTAATCTAGCCGAGACTGTGATTGGTGAAATTCACTTTTTATGGCCCATTCTTATTATGTTCTTTCTTTCTCTCTTTTCAGCATTGTCCGGGAAGTGGTGGTGCACTCAGGCTCCTGTATGTTTGAAAGAGTAGTTTGGAATTGCCCTGTTGTTAGTTGTGAGATTACCTTATGGCTCATGCCCCGGACTGTCTCACATTTAGCATTCATGCTCGCTGTGTCTGGAAATACATTTGGTTTGCCAGTTTTGTTTGTGTTCCGTGTTAAATGCTTTCCGTTTTGCGATTCTCTCAATAAATTACGACTGAACAGGGTTTCTGAGGTAACTTCCAGCTGCAAAAATCCTCAACTGAGAATCTGGGAAAATTTCCCAGAGTATGGTCAGTCGGAGCAAAAGTAAGGAAGTCGTTCGTTTCTGCAGCGATTCACAATGCTACCGTTCCCGTGAGCAGTCGAACAGGCTATATGATTGTGCCGCAGACTGCGACGGCAAGCTCCGCTAAAAAGTGATCCTTTAATGCCGGTGTAAGCAACACAACGTTATTAGGGCACACCGCGTGGAAACAGATACTTCGGTGTATCTCGTCCATGCTCAGCACATAGCCAAAATTAAACAAGTCCCATTAAACAACGAGCGATTGGAAACAGAAAGGTGAAAAGTAGAATGGCTTCAACTTTCAGTGCTTGAACAAATCTGCTCTCGTAGTGAAATGTAATGCAACTCCATTTAATTACTGTGCAAAGCATTGTCAAGTTTTTCTCCAACCTGGTTCTGATCATATGCCATTCTGTTTGAGAGTGTAGTTCCCGCCTTCTGATCCTTCCATGAAAAGCAGCACCGCATTTGCATTCCTTGCGCAGGTTTGCCCGGTTCAAAGACAGGGAAGAAGCTGATGCTCTGGTATCACAGCGCACCACGGATTCCTGAACTAGTCTGTCTGTCAAATGTACCCCCAAAGTCGTCTCTGAAAGACCTCATTTGGAAGCTGTCTGTCGTTATTCAACGTACGAGAGTTGGCACCAGAGGTCCTGAATCATGTTTTGGAGCAGTTCGCACGGAAGTGGCTCATTCAATCAGCAACAGCAATGAAAGAAATTACACTCTCAGAGGAACCTCTGGACCTATGCTTTCACAGCGTCGCTAGTATTAAGGTGCGCCCCGAGATCTAAGCCACGTTGGAAGTGAGACGGAGGAATCGACAGAGAGGCTACAGAATGACATCGCATCCATTTGGATTTCTTTAAATCACTGACGAGCAGGAAAATGTAAACGGGGAGGGCGAGTGGGGAAGTGAGGCAGTAGCAGCTCTGGTGAAATTCCTTCTTTGTGATTCGCTCAGCAACCAGAGACGTGAAGGTGACTCAGGCGTGAGAGCTCTTCACATCGAGAACAAAAAGCACTCAAGGGCAGTTAGCACCTCTTCCGGAGAGTGGGGTGGGGTGAGCTAATTCCCTTTTGACTTCTCTGACTATGTTCAGAAACTGCCTTTTAGATTGAGGTGAACAGAGACTGCATTTCTTAAAAGCACCATGGAATTTATCAAACTTTATTGTGTCGCTTCCTTTCGATTCCCACACAGGTTTCCAACTCAGTTGGTATCCATGTGGCTCATATCCAGGTGTGAACATCTCTGCAGCGAATTGCACGGTTAAGGCAAAAAGGCAAGGAAAGTGGCATCTCGAATTGGCTCCGAGGTCAGAGCATCCTCGCAATGTGATCTGTCGTTCTCGGATTGTAATGCTACCTCCGGTTTTAGGGTGGAGAACATTCTTTGGGACTCTTATTCTGCAAGACAGACACAGTGACTGAAACTATGCTGCACGTTATGATTTGGAACACGGGCTGCTCAGCTTTGTGCATTTTCCCTGTAGTCCGGTGTGTTTCATGTTCCGTGTAAACGTGAAAGTTGTCCTGTTTCGAGCAATGGGTGAAATCATTTATCAATGCAAGAATCGAAATTGCAGTCATGTCAAGCAGCTCATGGTAATTTGACCAAATCATAACCGATCGTGTGTTCTCACGCACTCACAGATGCATTTGGAGCTGAAAAGAGTCTGAGAAGATCGACTCAGCTTACCATTGATTTTTGTCTGGATTGATGGGTATCATTATCTGCTGCGAAATTGTCATTGTAGCCGGGCACATCCCAGCAGCTGTGCGAGTCGGAGAGGGATCATGGAACCCTTTTAACGTGACTTTGCATCTGTTGTTTTGCAGGAGCACAATTGGAAGTGCAAGAAAATGGGCAGCGCTAGTGGCTGGCTGGTAGTCTGGCCGAGCGGTCTAAGGCGCTGGATTTAAGCTCCAGTCTCTGACAGAGGCGTGGGTTCGAATCCCACCGCTGCCATTTCTGCTGACCTTCTCCAATCGCGCAGCTGGTTGAAATGCTGTTTCGACTCCTGCTGCGTTTCTGTTTAAAACAGAAGCGAAATGGGTTTGCTTCCCGGGCAATTAATTGTGGTGTGTGAAAGTGCCGAATTTGGCGAAGCGTCTGTGCTGTCATGATCGTGTTCGCCTCCCGCAGCTCTTCTGTTGCTTTACGTTCCAGGCGAGTTGAATTTTAATGGAACCGAATGGAGACTGTTATTTCATCGCTGTTGTGAAACAAAGTACTACGGTGACTCGACTCGTCGTTATTTGGTTTTCTGGCCAATGAAAAAATCGTTCCAATGAATTTCGATATCATATGTTATTGAATTTCTCCCATTTCATTCATCTCCGTCCTGGAGACATCGGAAGGGAAAGGTAATCTAGCCGAGACTGTGATTGGTGAAATTCACTTTTTATGGCCCATTCTTATTATGTTCTTTCTTTCTCTCTTTTCAGCATTGTCCGGGAAGTGGTGGTGCACTCAGGCTCCTGTATGTTTGAAAGAGTAGTTTGGAATTGCCCTGTTGTTAGTTGTGAGATTACCTTATGGCTCATGCCCCGGACTGTCTCACATTTAGCATTCATGCTCGCTGTGTCTGGAAATACATTTGGTTTGCCAGTTTTGTTTGTGTTCCGTGTTAAATGCTTTCCGTTTTGCGATTCTCTCAATAAATTACGACTGAACAGGGTTTCTGAGGTAACTTCCAGCTGCAAAAATCCTCAACTGAGAATCTGGGAAAATTTCCCAGAGTATGGTCAGTCGGAGCAAAAGTAAGGAAGTCGTTCGTTTCTGCAGCGATTCACAATGCTACCGTTCCCGTGAGCAGTCGAACAGGCTATATGATTGTGCCGCAGACTGCGACGGCAAGCTCCGCTAAAGAGTGATCCTTTAATGCCGGTGTAAGCAACACAACGTTATTAGGGCACACCGCGTGGAAACAGATACTTCGGTGTATCTCGTCCATGCTCAGCACATAGCCAAAATTAAACAAGTCCCATTAAACAACGAGCGATTGGAAACAGAAAGGTGAAAAGTAGAATGGCTTCAACTTTCAGTGCTTGAACAAATCTGCTCTCGTAGTGAAATGTAATGCAACTCCATTTAATTACTGTGCAAAGCATTGTCAAGTTTTTCTCCAACCTGGTTCCGATCATATGCCATTCTGTTTGAGAGTGTAGTTCCCGCCTTCTGATCCTTCCATGAAAAGCAGCACCGCATTTGCATTCCTTGCGCAGGTTTGCCCGGTTCAAAGACAGGGAAGAAGCTGATGCTCTGGTATCACAGCGCACCACGGATTCCTGAACTAGTCTGTCTGTCAAATGTACCCCCAAAGTCGTCTCTGAAAGACCTCATTTGGAAGCTGTCTGTCGTTATTCAACGTACGAGAGTTGGCACCAGAGGTCCTGAATCATATTTTGGAGCAGTTCGCACGGAAGTGGCTCATTCAATCAGCAACAGCAATGAAAGAAATTACACTCTCAGAGGAACCTCTGGACCTATGCTTTCACAGCGTCGCTAGTATTAAGGTGCGCCCCGAGATCTAAGCCACGTTGGAAGTGAGACGGAGGAATCGACAGAGAGGCTACAGAATGACATCGCATCCATTTGGATTTCTTTAAATCACTGACGAGCAGGAAAATGTAAACGGGGAGGGCGAGTGGGGAAGTGAGGCAGTAGCAGCTCTGGTGAAATTCCTTCTTTGTGATTGGCTCAGCAACCAGAGACGTGAAGGTGACTGAGGCGTGAGAGCTCTTCACATCGAGAACAAAAAGCACTCAAGGGCAGTTAGCACCTCTTCCGGAGAGTGGGGTGGGGTGAGGTAATTCCCTTTTGACTTCTCTGACTATGTTCAGAAACTGCCTTTTAGATTGAGGTGAACAGAGACTGCATTTCTTAAAAGCACCATGGAATTTATCAAACTTTATTGTGTCGCTTCCTTTCGATTCCCACACAGGTTTCCAACTCAGTTGGTATCCATGTGGCTCATATCCAGGTGTGAACATCTCTGCAGCGAATTGCACGGTTAAGGCAAAAAGGCAAGGAAAGTGGCATCTCGAATTGGCTCCGAGGTCAGAGCATCCTCGCAATGTGATCTGTCGTTCTCGGATTGTAATGCTACCTCCGGTTTTAGGGTGGAGAACATTCTTTGGGACTCTTATTCTGCAAGACAGACACAGTGACTGAAACTATGCTGCACGTTATGATTTGGAACACGGGCTGCTCAGCTTTGTGCATTTTCCCTGTAGTCCGGTGTGTTTCATGTTCCGTGTAAACGTGAAAGTTGTCCTGTTTCGAGCAATGGGTGAAATCATTTATCAATGCAAGAATCGAAATTGCAGTCATGTCAAGCAGCTCATGGTAATTTGACCAAATCATAACCGATCGTGTGTTCTCACGCACTCACAGATGCATTTGGAGCTGAAAAGAGTCTGAGAAGATCGACTCAGCTTACCATTGATTTTTGTCTGGATTGATGGGTATCATTATCTGCTGCGAAATTGTCATTGTAGCCGGGCACATCCCAGCAGCTGTGCGAGTCGGAGAGGGATCATGGAACCCTTTTAACGTGACTTTGCATCTGTTGTTTTGCAGGAGCACAATTGGAAGTGCAAGAAAATGGGCAGCGCTAGTGGCTGGCTGGTAGTCTGGCCGAGCGGTCTAAGGCGCTGGATTTAAGCTCCAGTCTCTGACAGAGGCGTGGGTTCGAATCCCACCGCTGCCATTTCTGCTGACCTTCTCCAATCGCGCAGCTGGTTGAAATGCTGTTTCGACTCCTGCTGCGTTTCTGTTTAAAACAGAAGCGAAATGGGTTTGCTTCCCGTGCAATTAATTGTGGTGTGTGAAAGTGCCGAATTTGGCGAAGCGTCTGTGCTGTCATGATCGTGTTCGCCTCCCGCAGCTCTTCTGTTGCTTTACGTTCCAGGCGAGTTGAATTTTAATGGAACCGAATGGAGACTGTTATTTCATCGCTGTTGTGAAACAAAGTACTACGGTGACTCGACTCGTCGTTATTTGGTTTTCTGGCCAATGAAAAAATCGTTCCAATGAATTTCGATATCATATGTTATTGAATTTCTCCCATTTCATTCATCTCCGTCCTGGAGACATCGGAAGGGAAAGGTAATCTAGCCGAGACTGTGATTGGTGAAATTCACTTTTTATGGCCCATTCTTATTATGTTCTTTCTTTCTCTCTTTTCAGCATTGTCCGGGAAGTGGTGGTGCACTCAGGCTCCTGTATGTTTGAAAGAGTAGTTTGGAATTGCCCTGTTGTTAGTTGTGAGATTACCTTATGGCTCATGCCCCGGACTGTCTCACATTTAGCATTCATGCTCGCTGTGTCTGGAAATACATTTGGTTTGCCAGTTTTGTTTGTGTTCCGTGTTAAATGCTTTCCGTTTTGCGATTCTCTCAATAAATTACGACTGAACAGGGTTTCTGAGGTAACTTCCAGCTGCAAAAATCCTCAACTGAGAATCTGGGAAAATTTCCCAGAGTATGGTCAGTCGGAGCAAAAGTAAGGAAGTCGTTCGTTTCTGCAGCGATTCACAATGCTACCGTTCCCGTGAGCAGTCGAACAGGCTATATGATTGTGCCGCAGACTGCGACGGCAAGCTCCGCTAAAGAGTGATCCTTTAATGCCGGTGTAAGCAACACAACGTTATTAGGGCACACCGCGTGGAAACAGATACTTCGGTGTATCTCGTCCATGCTCAGCACATAGCCAAAATTAAACAAGTCCCATTAAACAACGAGCGATTGGAAACAGAAAGGTGAAAAGTAGAATGGCTTCAACTTTCAGTGCTTGAACAAATCTGCTCTCGTAGTGAAATGTAATGCAACTCCATTTAATTACTGTGCAAAGCATTGTCAAGTTTTTCTCCAACCTGGTTCTGATCATATGCCATTCTGTTTGAGAGTGTAGTTCCCGCCTTCTGATCCTTCCATGAAAAGCAGCACCGCATTTGCATTCCTTGCGCAGGTTTGCCCGGTTCAAAGACAGGGAAGAAGCTGATGCTCTGGTATCACAGCGCACCACGGATTCCTGAACTAGTCTGTCTGTCAAATGTACCCCCAAAGTCGTCTCTGAAAGACCTCATTTGGAAGCTGTCTGTCGTTATTCAACGTACGAGAGTTGGCACCAGAGGTCCTGAATCATGTTTTGGAGCAGTTCGCACGGAAGTGGCTCATTCAATCAGCAACAGCAATGAAAGAAATTACACTCTCAGAGGAACCTCTGGACCTATGCTTTCACAGCGTCGCTAGTATTAAGGTGCGCCCCGAGATCTAAGCCACGTTGGAAGTGAGACGGAGGAATCGACAGAGAGGCTACAGAATGACATCGCATCCATTTGGATTTCTTTAAATCACTGACGAGCAGGAAAATGTAAACGGGGAGGGCGAGTGGGGAAGTGAGGCAGTAGCAGCTCTGGTGAAATTCCTTCTTTGTGATTCGCTCAGCAACCAGAGACGTGAAGGTGACTCAGGCGTGAGAGCTCTTCACATCGAGAACAAAAAGCACTCAAGGGCAGTTAGCACCTCTTCCGGAGAGTGGGGTGGGGTGAGGTAATTCCCTTTTGACTTCTCTGACTATGTTCAGAAACTGCCTTTTAGATTGAGGTGAACAGAGACTGCATTTCTTAAAAGCACCATGGAATTTATCAAACTTTATTGTGTCGCTTCCTTTCGATTCCCTCACAGGTTTCCAACTCAGTTGGTATCCATGTGGCTCATATCCAGGTGTGAACATCTCTGCAGCGAATTGCACGGTTAAGGCAAAAAGGCAAGGAAAGTGGCATCTCGAATTGGCTCCGAGGTCAGAGCATCCTCGCAATGTGATCTGTCGTTCTCGGATTGTAATGCTACCTCCGGTTTTAGGGTGGAGAACATTCTTTGGGACTCTTATTCTGCAAGACAGACACAGTGACTGAAACTATGCTGCACGTTATGATTTGGAACACGGGCTGCTCAGCTTTGTGCATTTTCCCTGTAGTCCGGTGTGTTTCATGTTCCGTGTAAACGTGAAAGTTGTCCTGTTTCGAGCAATGGGTGAAATCATTTATCAATGCAAGAATCGAAATTGCAGTCATGTCAAGCAGCTCATGGTAATTTGACCAAATCATAACCGATCGTGTGTTCTCACGCACTCACAGATGCATTTGGAGCTGAAAAGAGTCTGAGAAGATCGACTCAGCTTACCATTGATTTTTGTCTGGATTGATGGGTATCATTATCTGCTGCGAAATTGTCATTGTAGCCGGGCACATCCCAGCAGCTGTGCGAGTCGGAGAGGGATCATGGAACCCTTTTAACGTGACTTTGCATCTGTTGTTTTGCAGGAGCACAATTGGAAGTGCAAGAAAATGGGCAGCGCTAGTGGCTGCCTGGTAGTGTGGCCGAGCGGTCTAAGGCGCTGGATTTAAGCTCCAGTCTCTGACAGAGGCGTGGGTTCGAATCCCACCGCTGCCATTTCTGCTGACCTTCTCCAATCGCGCAGCTGGTTGAAATGCTGTTTCGACTCCTGCTGCGTTTCTGTTTAAAACAGAAGCGAAATGGGTTTGCTTCCCGGGCAATTAATTGTGGTGTGTGAAAGTGCCGAATTTGGCGAAGCGTCTGTGCTGTCATGATCGTGTTCGCCTCCCGCAGCTCTTCTGTTGCTTTACGTTCCAGGCGAGTTGAATTTTAATGGAACCGAATGGAGACTGTTATTTCATCGCTGTTGTGAAACAAAGTACTACGGTGACTCGACTCGTCGTTATTTGGTTTTCTGGCCAATGAAAAAATCGTTCCAATGAATTTCGATGTCATATGTTATTGAATTTCTCCCATTTCATTCATCTCCGTCCTGGAGACATCGGAAGGGAAAGGTAATCTAGCCGAGACTGTGATTGGTGAAATTCACTTTTTATGGCCCATTCTTATTATGTTCTTTCTTTCTCTCTTTTCAGCATTGTCCGGGAAGTGGTGGTGCACTCAGGCTCCTGTATGTTTGAAAGAGTAGTTTGGAATTGCCCTGTTGTTAGTTGTGAGATTACCTTATGGCTCATGCCCCGGACTGTCTCACATTTAGCATTCATGCTCGCTGTGTCTGGAAATACATTTGGTTTGCCAGTTTTGTTTGTGTTCCGTGTTAAATGCTTTCCGTTTTGCGATTCTCTCAATAAATTACGACTGAACAGGGTTTCTGAGGTAACTTCCAGCTGCAAAAATCCTCAACTGAGAATCTGGGAAAATTTCCCAGAGTATGGTCAGTCGGAGCAAAAGTAAGGAAGTCGTTCGTTTCTGCAGCGATTCACAATGCTACCGTTCCCGTGAGCAGTCGAACAGGCTATATGATTGTGCCGCAGACTGCGACGGCAAGCTCCGCTAAAGAGTGATCCTTTAATGCCGGTGTAAGCAACACAACGTTATTAGGGCACACCGCGTGGAAACAGATACTTCGGTGTATCTCGTCCATGCTCAGCACATAGCCAAAATTAAACAAGTCCCATTAAACAACGAGCGATTGGAAACAGAAAGGTGAAAAGTAGAATGGCTTCAACTTTCAGTGCTTGAACAAATCTGCTCTCGTAGTGAAATGTAATGCAACTCCATTTAATTACTGTGCAAAGCATTGTCAAGTTTTTCTCCAACCTGGTTCTGATCATATGCCATTCTGTTTGAGAGTGTAGTTCCCGCCTTCTGATCCTTCCATGAAAAGCAGCACCGCATTTGCATTCCTTGCGCAGGTTTGCCCGGTTCAAAGACAGGGAAGAAGCTGATGCTCTGGTATCACAGCGCACCACGGATTCCTGAACTAGTCTGTCTGTCAAATGTACCCCCAAAGTCGTCTCTGAAAGACCTCATTTGGAAGCTGTCTGTCGTTATTCAACGTACGAGAGTTGGCACCAGAGGTCCTGAATCATGTTTTGGAGCAGTTCGCACGGAAGTGGCTCATTCAATCAGCAACAGCAATGAAAGAAATTACACTCTCAGAGGAACCTCTGGACCTATGCTTTCACAGCGTCGCTAGTATTAAGGTGCGCCCCGAGATCTAAGCCACGTTGGAAGTGAGACGGAGGAATCGACAGAGAGGCTACAGAATGACATCGCATCCATTTGGATTTCTTTAAATCACTGACGAGCAGGAAAATGTAAACGGGGAGGGCGAGTGGGGAAGTGAGGCAGTAGCAGCTCTGGTGAAATTCCTTCTTTGTGATTCGCTCAGCAACCAGAGACGTGAAGGTGACTCAGGCGTGAGAGCTCTTCACATCGAGAACAAAAAGCACTCAAGGGCAGTTAGCACCTCTTCCGGAGAGTGGGGTGGGGTGAGGTAATTCCCTTTTGACTTCTCTGACTATGTTCAGAAACTGCCTTTTAGATTGAGGTGAACAGAGACTGCATTTCTTAAAAGCACCATGGAATTTATCAAACTTTATTGTGTCGCTTCCTTTCGATTCCCACACAGGTTTCCAACTCAGTTGGTATCCATGTGGCTCATATCCAGGTGTGAACATCTCTGCAGCGAATTGCACGGTTAAGGCAAAAAGGCAAGGAAAGTGGCATCTCGAATTGGCTCCGAGGTCAGAGCATCCTCGCAATGTGATCTGTCGTTCTCGGATTGTAATGCTACCTCCGGTTTTAGGGTGGAGAACATTCTTTGGGACTCTTATTCTGCAAGACAGACACAGTGACTGAAACTATGCTGCACGTTATGATTTGGAACACGGGCTGCTCAGCTTTGTGCATTTTCCCTGTAGTCCGGTGTGTTTCATGTTCCGTGTAAACGTGAAAGTTGTCCTGTTTCGAGCAATGGGTGAAATCATTTATCAATGCAAGAATCGAAATTGCAGTCATGTCAAGCAGCTCATGGTAATTTGACCAAATCATAACCGATCGTGTGTTCTCACGCACTCACAGATGCATTTGGAGCTGAAAAGAGTCTGAGAAGATCGACTCAGCTTACCATTGATTTTTGTCTGGATTGATGGGTATCATTATCTGCTGCGAAATTGTCATTGTAGCCGGGCACATCCCAGCAGCTGTGCGAGTCGGAGAGGGATCATGGAACCCTTTTAACGTGACTTTGCATCTGTTGTTTTGCAGGAGCACAATTGGAAGTGCAAGAAAATGGGCAGCAGTGGTGGCTGGCTGGTAGTGTGGCCGAGCGGTCTAAGGCGCTGGATTTAAGCTCCAGTCTCTGACAGAGGCGTGGGTTCGAATCCCACCGCTGCCATTTCTGCTGACCTTCTCCAATCGCGCAGCTGGTTGAAATGCTGTTTCGACTCCTGCTGCGTTTCTGTTTAAAACAGAAGCGAAATGGGTTTGCTTCCCGGGCAATTAATTGTGGTGTGTGAAAGTGCCGAATTTGGCGAAGCGTCTGTGCTGTCATGATCGTGTTCGCCTCCCGCAGCTCTTCTGTTGCTTTACGTTCCAGGCGAGTTGAATTTTAATGGAACCGAATGGAGACTGTTATTTCATCGCTGTTGTGAAACAAAGTACTACGGTGACTCGACTCGTCGTTATTTGGTTTTCTGGCCAATGAAAAAATCGTTCCAATGAATTTCGATGTCATATGTTATTGAATTTCTCCCATTTCATTCATCTCCGTCCTGGAGACATCGGAAGGGAAAGGTAATCTAGCCGAGACTGTGATTGGTGAAATTCACTTTTTATGGCCCATTCTTATTATGTTCTTTCTTTCTCTCTTTTCAGCATTGTCCGGGAAGTGGTGGTGCACTCAGGCTCCTGTATGTTTGAAAGAGTAGTTTGGAATTGCTCTGTTGTTAGTTGTGAGATTACCTTATGGCTCATGCCCCGGACTGTCTCACATTTAGCATTCATGCTCGCTGTGTCTGGAAATACATTTGGTTTGCCAGTTTTGTTTGTGTTCCGTGTTAAATGCTTTCCGTTTTGCGATTCTCTCAATAAATTACGACTGAACAGGGTTTCTGAGGTAACTTCCAGCTGCAAAAATCCTCAACTGAGAATCTGGGAAAATTTCCCAGAGTATGGTCAGTCGGAGCAAAAGTAAGGAAGTCGTTCGTTTCTGCAGCGATTCACAATGCTACCGTTCCCGTGAGCAGTCGAACAGGCTATATGATTGTGCCGCAGACTGCGACGGCAATCTCCGCTAAAGAGTGATCCTTTAATGCCGGTGTAAGCAACACAACGTTATCAGGGCACACCGCGTGGAAACAGATACTTCGGTGTATCTCGTCCATGCTCAGCACATAGCCAAAATTAAACGAGTCCCATTAAACAACGAGCGATTGGAAACAGAAAGGTGAAAAGTAGAATGGCTTCAACTTTCAGTGCTTGAACAAATCTGCTCTCGTAGTGAAATGTAATGCAACTCCATTTAATTACTGTGCAAAGCATTGTCAAGTTTTTCTCCAACCTGGTTCTGATCATATGCCATTCTGTTTGAGAGTGTAGTTCCCGCCTTCTGATCCTTCCATGAAAAGCAGCACCGCATTTGCATTCCTTGCGCAGGTTTGCCCGGTTCAAAGACAGGGAAGAAGCTGATGCTCTGGTATCACAGCGCACCACGGATTCCTGAACTAGTCTGTCTGTCAAATGTACCCCCAAAGTCGTCTCTGAAAGACCTCATTTGGAAGCTGTCTGTCGTTATTCAACGTACGAGAGTTGGCACCAGAGGTCCTGAATCATGTTTTGGAGCAGTTCGCACGGAAGTGGCTCATTCAATCAGCAACAGCAATGAAAGAAATTACACTCTCAGAGGAACCTCTGGACCTATGCTTTCACAGCGTCGCTAGTATTAAGGTGCGCCCCGAGATCTAAGCCACGTTGGAAGTGAGACGGAGGAATCGACAGAGAGGCTACAGAATGACATCGCATCCATTTGGATTTCTTTAAATCACTGACGAGCAGGAAAATGTAAACGGGGAGGGCGAGTGGGGAAGTGAGGCAGTAGCAGCTCTGGTGAAATTCCTTCTTTGTGATTCGCTCAGCAACCAGAGACGTGAAGGTGACTCAGGCGTGAGAGCTCTTCACATCGAGAACAAAAAGCACTCAAGGGCAGTTAGCACCTCTTCCGGAGAGTGGGGTGGGGTGAGGTAATTCCCTTTTGACTTCTCTGACTATGTTCAGAAACTGCCTTTTAGATTGAGGTGAACAGAGACTGCATTTCTTAAAAGCACCATGGAATTTATCAAACTTTATTGTGTCGCTTCCTTTCGATTCCCACACAGGTTTCCAACTCAGTTGGTATCCATGTGGCTCATATCCAGGTGTGAACATCTCTGCAGCGAATTGCACGGTTAAGGCAAAAAGGCAAGGAAAGTGGCATCTCGAATTGGCTCCGAGGTCAGAGCATCCTCGCAATGTGATCTGTCGTTCTCGGATTGTAATGCTACCTCCGGTTTTAGGGTGGAGAACATTCTTTGGGACTCTTATTCTGCAAGACAGACACAGTGACTGAAACTATGCTGCACGTTATGATTTGGAACACGGGCTGCTCAGCTTTGTGCATTTTCCCTGTAGTCCGGTGTGTTTCATGTTCCGTGTAAACGTGAAAGTTGTCCTGTTTCGAGCAATGGGTGAAATCATTTATCAATGCAAGAATCGAAATTGCAGTCATGTCAAGCAGCTCATGGTAATTTGACCAAATCATAACCGATCGTGTGTTCTCACGCACTCACAGATGCATTTGGAGCTGAAAAGAGTCTGAGAAGATCGACTCAGCTTACCATTGATTTTTGTCTGGATTGATGGGTATCATTATCTGCTGCGAAATTGTCATTGTAGCCGGGCACATCCCAGCAGCTGTGCGAGTCGGAGAGGGATCATGGAACCCTTTTAACGTGACTTTGCATCTGTTGTTTTGCAGGAGCACAATTGGAAGTGCAAGAAAATGGGCAGCGCTAGTGGCTGGCTGGTAGTGTGGCCGAGCGGTCTAAGGCGCTGGATTTAAGCTCCAGTCTCTGACAGAGACGTGGGTTCGAATCCCACCGCTGCCATTTCTGCTGACCTTCTCCAATCGCGCAGCTGGTTGAAATGCTGTTTCGACTCCTGCTGCGTTTCTGTTTAAAACAGAAGCGAAATGGGTTTGCTTCCCGGGCAATTAATTGTGGTGTGTGAAAGTGCCGAATTTGGCGAAGCGTCTGTGCTGTCATGATCGTGTTCGCCTCCCGCAGCTCTTCTGTTGCTTTACGTTCCAGGCGAGTTGAATTTTAATGGAACCGAATGGAGACTGTTATTTCATCGCTGTTGTGAAACAAAGTACTACGGTGACTCGACTCGTCGTTATTTGGTTTTCTGGCCAATGAAAAAATCGTTCCAATGAATTTCGATGTCATATGTTATTGAATTTCTCCCATTTCATTCATCTCCGTCCTGGAGACATCGGAAGGGAAAGGTAATCTAGCCGAGACTGTGATTGGTGAAATTCACTTTTTATGGCCCATTCTTATTATGTTCTTTCTTTCTCTCTTTTCAGCATTGTCCGGGAAGTGGTGGTGCACTCAGGCTCCTGTATGTTTGAAAGAGTAGTTTGGAATTGCCCTGTTGTTAGTTGTGAGATTACCTTATGGCTCATGCCCCGGACTGTCTCACATTTAGCATTCATGCTCGCTGTGTCTGGAAATACATTTGGTTTGCCAGTTTTGTTTGTGTTCCGTGTTAAATGCTTTCCGTTTTGCGATTCTCTCAATAAATTACGACTGAACAGGGTTTCTGAGGTAACTTCCAGCTGCAAAAATCCTGAACTGAGAATCTGGGAAAATTTCCCAGAGTATGGTCAGTCGGAGCAAAAGTAAGGAAGTCGTTCGTTTCTGCAGCGATTCACAATGCTACCGTTCCCGTGAGCAGTCGAACAGGCTATATGATTGTGCCGCAGACTGCGACGGCAAGCTCCGCTAAAGAGTGATCCTTTAATGCCGGTGTAAGCAACACAACGTTATTAGGGCACACCGCGTGGAAACAGATACTTCGGTGTATCTCGTCCATGCTCAGCACATAGCCAAAATTAAACAAGTCCCATTAAACAACGAGCGATTGGAAACAGAAAGGTGAAAAGTAGAATGGCTTCAACTTTCAGTGCTTGAACAAATCTGCTCTCGTAGTGAAATGTAATGCAACTCCATTTAATTACTGTGCAAAGCATTGTCAAGTTTTTCTCCAACCTGGTTCTGATCATATGCCATTCTGTTTGAGAGTGTAGTTCCCGCCTTCTGATCCTTCCATGAAAAGCAGCACCGCATTTGCATTCCTTGCGCAGGTTTGCCCGGTTCAAAGACAGGGAAGAAGCTGATGCTCTGGTATCACAGCGCACCACGGATTCCTGAACTAGTCTGTCTGTCAAATGTACCCCCAAAGTCGTCTCTGAAAGACCTCATTTGGAAGCTGTCTGTCGTTATTCAACGTACGAGAGTTGGCACCACAGGTCCTGAATCATGTTTTGGAGCAGTTCGCACGGAAGTGGCTCATTCAATCAGCAACAGCAATGAAAGAAATTACACTCTCAGAGGAACCTCTGGACCTATGCTTTCACAGCGTCGCTAGTATTAAGGTGCGCCCCGAGATCTAAGCCACGTTGGAAGTGAGACGGAGGAATCGACAGAGAGGCTACAGAATGACATCGCATCCATTTGGATTTCTTTAAATCACTGACGAGCAGGAAAATGTAAACGGGGAGGGCGAGTGGGGAAGTGAGGCAGTAGCAGCTCTGGTGAAATTCCTTCTTTGTGATTCGCTCAGCAACCAGAGACGTGAAGGTGACTCAGGCGTGAGAGCTCTTCACATCGAGAACAAAAAGCACTCAAGGGCAGTTAGCACCTCTTCCGGAGAGTGGGGTGGGGTGAGGTAATTCCCTTTTGACTTCTCTGACTATGTTCAGAAACTGCCTTTTAGATTGAGGTGAACAGAGACTGCATTTCTTAAAAGCACCATGGAATTTATCAAACTTTATTGTGTCGCTTCCTTTCGATTCCCACACAGGTTTCCAACTCAGTTGGTATCCATGTGGCTCATATCCAGGTGTGAACATCTCTGCAGCGAATTGCACGGTTAAGGCAAAAAGGCAAGGAAAGTGGCATCTCGAATTGGCTCCGAGGTCAGAGCATCCTCGCAATGTGATCTGTCGTTCTCGGATTGTAATGCTACCTCCGGTTTTAGGGTGGAGAACATTCTTTGGGACTCTTATTCTGCAAGACAGACACAGTGACTGAAACTATGCTGCACGTTATGATTTGGAACACGGGCTGCTCAGCTTTGTGCATTTTCCCTGTAGTCCGGTGTGTTTCATGTTCCGTGTAAACGTGAAAGTTGTCCTGTTTCGAGCAATGGGTGAAATCATTTATCAATGCAAGAATCGAAATTGCAGTCATGTCAAGCAGCTCATGGTAATTTGACCAAATCATAACCGATCGTGTGTTCTCACGCACTCACAGATGCATTTGGAGCTGAAAAGAGTCTGAGAAGATCGACTCAGCTTACCATTGATTTTTGTCTGGATTGATGGGTATCATTATCTGCTGCGAAATTGTCATTGTAGCCGGGCACATCCCAGCAGCTGTGCGAGTCGGAGAGGGATCATGGAACCCTTTTAACGTGACTTTGCATCTGTTGTTTTGCAGGAGCACAATTGGAAGTGCAAGAAAATGGGCAGCGCTAGTGGCTGGCTGGTAGTGTGGTCGAGCGGTCTAAGGCGCTGGATTTAAGCTCCAGTCTCTGACAGAGGCGTGGGTTCGAATCCCACCGCTGCCATTTCTGCTGACCTTCTCCAATCGCGCAGCTGGTTGAAATGCTGTTTCGACTCCTGCTGCGTTTCTGTTTAAAACAGAAGCGAAATGGGTTTGCTTCCCGGGCAATTAATTGTGGTGTGTGAAAGTGCCGAATTTGGCGAAGCGTCTGTGCTGTCATGATCGTGTTCGCCTCCCGCAGCTCTTCTGTTGCTTTACGTTCCAGGCGAGTTGAATTTTAATGGAACCGAATGGAGACTGTTATTTCATCGCTGTTGTGAAACAAAGTACTACGGTGACTCGACTCGTCGTTATTTGGTTTTCTGGCCAATGAAAAAATCGTTCCAATGAATTTCGATGTCATATGTTATTGAATTTCTCCCATTTCATTCATCTCCGTCCTGGAGACATCGGAAGGGAAAGGTAATCTAGCCGAGACTGTGATTGGTGAAATTCACTTTTTATGGCCCATTCTTATTATGTTCTTTCTTTCTCTCTTTTCAGCATTGTCCGGGAAGTGGTGGTGCACTCAGGCTCCTGTATGTTTGAAAGAGTAGTTTGGAATTGCCCTGTTGTTAGTTGTGAGATTACCTTATGGCTCATGCCCCGGACTGTCTCACATTTAGCATTCATGCTCGCTGTGTCTGGAAATACATTTGGTTTGCCAGTTTTGTTTGTGTTCCGTGTTAAATGCTTTCCGTTTTGCGATTCTCTCAATAAATTACGACTGAACAGGGTTTCTGAGGTAACTTCCAGCTGCAAAAATCCTGAACTGAGAATCTGGGAAAATTTCCCAGAGTATGGTCAGTCGGAGCAAAAGTAAGGAAGTCGTTCGTTTCTGCAGCGATTCACAATGCTACCGTTCCCGTGAGCAGTCGAACAGGCTATATGATTGTGCCGCAGACTGCGACGGCAAGCTCCGCTAAAGAGTGATCCTTTAATGCCGGTGTAAGCAACACAACGTTATTAGGGCACACCGCGTGGAAACAGATACTTCGGTGTATCTCGTCCATGCTCAGCACATAGCCAAAATTAAACAAGTCCCATTAAACAACGAGCGATTGGAAACAGAAAGGTGAAAAGTAGAATGGCTTCAACTTTCAGTGCTTGAACAAATCTGCTCTCGTAGTGAAATGTAATGCAACTCCATTTAATTACTGTGCAAAGCATTGTCAAGTTTTTCTCCAACCTGGTTCTGATCATATGCCATTCTGTTTGAGAGTGTAGTTCCCGCCTTCTGATCCTTCCATGAAAAGCAGCACCGCATTTGCATTCCTTGCGCAGGTTTGCCCGGTTCAAAGACAGGGAAGAAGCTGATGCTCTGGTATCACAGCGCACCACGGATTCCTGAACTAGTCTGTCTGTCAAATGTACCCCCAAAGTCGTCTCTGAAAGACCTCATTTGGAAGCTGTCTGTCGTTATTCAACGTACGAGAGTTGGCACCAGAGGTCCTGAATCATGTTTTGGAGCAGTTCGCACGGAAGTGGCTCATTCAATCAGCAACAGCAATGAAAGAAATTACACTCTCAGAGGAACCTCTGGACCTATGCTTTCACAGCGTCGCTAGTATTAAGGTGCGCCCCGAGATCTAAGCCACGTTGGAAGTGAGACGGAGGAATCGACAGAGAGGCTACAGAATGACATCGCATCCATTTGGATTTCTTTAAATCACTGACGAGCAGGAAAATGTAAACGGGGAGGGCGAGTGGGGAAGTGAGGCAGTAGCAGCTCTGGTGAAATTCCTTCTTTGTGATTCGCTCAGCAACCAGAGACGTGAAGGTGACTCAGGCGTGAGAGCTCTTCACATCGAGAACAAAAAGCACTCAAGGGCAGTTAGCACCTCTTCCGGAGAGTGGGGTGGGGTGAGGTAATTCCCTTTTGACTTCTCTGACTATGTTCAGAAACTGCCTTTTAGATTGAGGTGAACAGAGACTGCATTTCTTAAAAGCACCATGGAATTTATCAAACTTTATTGTGTCGCTTCCTTTCGATTCCCACACAGGTTTCCAACTCAGTTGGTATCCATGTGGCTCATATCCAGGTGTGAACATCTCTGCAGCGAATTGCACGGTTAAGGCAAAAAGGCAAGGAAAGTGGCATCTCGAATTGGCTCCGAGGTCAGAGCATCCTCGCAATGTGATCTGTCGTTCTCGGATTGTAATGCTACCTCCGGTTTTAGGGTGGAGAACATTCTTTGGGACTCTTATTCTGCAAGACAGACACAGTGACTGAAACTATGCTGCACGTTATGATTTGGAACACGGGCTGCTCAGCTTTGTGCATTTTCCCTGTAGTCCGGTGTGTTTCATGTTCCGTGTAAACGTGAAAGTTGTCCTGTTTCGAGCAATGGGTGAAATCATTTATCAATGCAAGAATCGAAATTGCAGTCATGTCAAGCAGCTCATGGTAATTTGACCAAATCATAACCGATCGTGTGTTCTCACGCACTCACAGATGCATTTGGAGCTGAAAAGAGTCTGAGAAGATCGACTCAGCTTACCATTGATTTTTGTCTGGATTGATGGGTATCATTATCTGCTGCGAAATTGTCATTGTAGCCGGGCACATCCCAGCAGCTGTGCGAGTCGGAGAGGGATCATGGAACCCTTTTAACGTGACTTTGCATCTGTTGTTTTGCAGGAGCACAATTGGAAGTGCAAGAAAATGGGCAGCGCTAGTGGCTGGCTGGTAGTGTGGCCGAGCGGTCTAAGGCGCTGGATTTAAGCTCCAGTCTCTGACAGAGGCGTGGGTTCGAATCCCACCGCTGCCATTTCTGCTGACCTTCTCCAATCGCGCAGCTGGTTGAAATGCTGTTTCGACTCCTGCTGCGTTTCTGTTTAAAACAGAAGCGAAATGGGTTTGCTTCCCGGGCAATTAATTGTGGTGTGTGAAAGTGCCGAATTTGGCGAAGCGTCTGTGCTGTCATGATCGTGTTCGCCTCCCGCAGCTCTTCTGTTGCTTTACGTTCCAGGCGAGTTGAATTTTAATGGAACCGAATGGAGACTGTTATTTCATCGCTGTTGTGAAACAAAGTACTACGGTGACTCGACTCGTCGTTATTTGGTTTTCTGGCCAATGAAAAAATCGTTCCAATGAATTTCGATGTCATATGTTATTGAATTTCTCCCATTTCATTCATCTCCGTCCTGGAGACTTCGGAAGGGAAAGGTAATCTAGCCGAGACTGTGATTGGTGAAATTCACTTTTTATGGCCCATTCTTATTATGTTCTTTCTTTCTCTCTTTTCAGCATTGTCCGGGAAGTGGTGGTGCACTCAGGCTCCTGTATGTTTGAAAGAGTAGTTTGGAATTGCCCTGTTGTTAGTTGTGAGATTACCTTATGGCTCATGCCCCGGACTGTCTCACATTTAGCATTCATGCTCGCTGTGTCTGGAAATACATTTGGTTTGCCAGTTTTGTTTGTGTTCCGTGTTAAATGCTTTCCGTTTTGCGATTCTCTCAATAAATTACGAGTTAACAGGGTTTCTGAGGTAACTTCCAGCTGCAAAAATCCTGAACTGAGAATCTGGGAAAATTTCCCAGAGTATGGTCAGTCGGAGCAAAAGTAAGGAAGTCGTTCGTTTCTGCAGCGATTCACAATGCTACCGTTCCCGTGAGCAGTCGAACAGGCTATATGATTGTGCCGCAGACTGCGACGGCAAGCTCCGCTAAAGAGTGATCCTTTAATGCCGGTGTAAGCAACACAACGTTATTAGGGCACACCGCGTGGAAACAGATACTTCGGTGTATCTCGTCCATGCTCAGCACATAGCCAAAATTAAACAAGTCCCATTAAACAACGAGCGATTGGAAACAGAAAGGTGAAAAGTAGAATGGCTTCAACTTTCAGTGCTTGAACAAATCTGCTCTCGTAGTGAAATGTAATGCAACTCCATTTAATTACTGTGCAAAGCATTGTCAAGTTTTTCTCCAACCTGGTTCTGATCATATGCCATTCTGTTTGAGAGTGTAGTTCCCGCCTTCTGATCCTTCCATGAAAAGCAGCACCGCATTTGCATTCCTTGCGCAGGTTTGCCCGGTTCAAAGACAGGGAAGAAGCTGATGCTCTGGTATCACAGCGCACCACGGATTCCTGAACTAGTCTGTCTGTCAAATGTACCCCCAAAGTCGTCTCTGAAAGACCTCATTTGGAAGCTGTCTGTCGTTATTCAACGTACGAGAGTTGGCACCAGAGGTCCTGAATCATGTTTTGGAGCAGTTCGCACGGAAGTGGCTCATTCAATCAGCAACAGCAATGAAAGAAATTACACTCTCAGAGGAACCTCTGGACCTATGCTTTCACAGCGTCGCTAGTATTAAGGTGCGCCCCGAGATCTAAGCCACGTTGGAAGTGAGACGGAGGAATCGACAGAGAGGCTACAGAATGACATCGCATCCATTTGGATTTCTTTAAATCACTGACGAGCAGGAAAATGTAAACGGGGAGGGCGAGTGGGGAAGTGAGGCAGTAGCAGCTCTGGTGAAATTCCTTCTTTGTGATTGGCTCAGCAACCAGAGACGTGAAGGTGACTCAGGCGTGAGAGCTCTTCACATCGAGAACAAAAAGCACTCAAGGGCAGTTAGCACCTCTTCCGGAGAGTGGGGTGGGGTGAGGTAATTCCCTTTTGACTTCTCTGACTATGTTCAGAAACTGCCTTTTAGATTGAGGTGAACAGAGACTGCATTTCTTAAAAGCACCATGGAATTAATCAAACTTTATTGTGTCGCTTCCTTTCGATTCCCACACAGGTTTCCAACTCAGTTGGTATCCATGTGGCTCATATCCAGGTGTGAACATCTCTGCAGCGAATTGCACGGTTAAGGCAAAAAGGCAAGGAAAGTGGCATCTCGAATTGGCTCCGAGGTCAGAGCATCCTCGCAATGTGATCTGTCGTTCTCGGATTGTAATGCTACCTCCGGTTTTAGGGTGGAGAACATTCTTTGGGACTCTTATTCTGCAAGACAGACACAGTGACTGAAACTATGCTGCACGTTATGATTTGGAACACGGGCTGCTCAGCTTTGTGCATTTTCCCTGTAGTCCGGTGTGTTTCATGTTCCGTGTAAACGTGAAAGTTGTCCTGTTTCGAGCAATGGGTGAAATCATTTATCAATGCAAGAATCGAAATTGCAGTCATGTCAAGCAGCTCATGGTAATTTGACCAAATCATAACCGATCGTGTGTTCTCACGCACTCACAGATGCATTTGGAGCTGAAAAGAGTCTGAGAAGATCGACTCAGCTTACCATTGATTTTTGTCTGGATTGATGGGTATCATTATCTGCTGCGAAATTGTCATTGTAGCCGGGCACATCCCAGCAGCTGTGCGAGTCGGAGAGGGATCATGGAACCCTTTTAACGTGACTTTGCATCTGTTGTTTTGCAGGAGCACAATTGGAAGTGCAAGAAAATGGGCAGCGCTTGTGGCTGGCTGGTAGTGTGGCCGAGCGGTCTAAGGCGCTGGATTTTAGCTCCAGTCTCTGACAGAGGCGTGGGTTCGAATCCCACCGCTGCTATTTCTGCTGACCTTCTCCAATCGCGCAGCTGGTTGTAATGCTGTTTCGACCCCTGCTGCGTTTCTGTTTAAAACAGAAGCGAAATGGGTTTGCTTCCCGGGCAATTAATTGTGGTGTGTGAAAGTGCCGAATTTGGCGAAGCGTCTGTGCTGTCATGATCGTGTTCGCCTCCCGCAGCTCTTCTGTTGCTTTACGTTCCAGGCGAGTTGAATTTTAATTGAACCGAATGGAGACTGTTATTTCATCGCTGTTGTGAAACAAAGTACTACGGTGACTCGACTCGTCGTTATTTGGTTTTCTGGCCAATGAAAAAATCGTTCCAATGCATTTCGATGTCATATGTTATTGAATTTCTCCCATTTCATTCATCTCCGTCCTGGAGACATCGGAAGGGAAAGGTAATCTAGCCGAGACTGTGATTGGTGAAATTCACTTTTTATGGCCCATTCTTATTATGTTCTTTCTTTCTCTCTTTTCAGCATTGTCCGGGAAGTGGTGGTGCACTCAGGCTCCTGTATGTTTGAAAGAGTAGTTTGGAATTGCCCTGTTGTTAGTTGTGAGATTACCTTATGGCTCATGCCCCGGACTGTCTCACATTTAGCATTCATGCTCGCTGTGTCTGGAAATACATTTGGTTTGCCAGTTTTGTTTGTGTTCCGTGTTAAATGCTTTCCGTTTTGCGATTCTCTCAATAAATTACGAGTTAACAGGGTTTCTGAGGTAACTTCCAGCTGCAAAAATCCTGAACTGAGAATCTGGGAAAATTTCCCAGAGTATGGTCAGTCGGAGCAAAAGTAAGGAAGTCGTTCGTTTCTGCAGCGATTCACAATGCTACCGTTCCCGTGAGCAGTCGAACAGGCTATATGATTGTGCCGCAGACTGCGACGGCAAGCTCCGCTAAAGAGTGATCCTTTAATGCCGGTGTAAGCAACACAACGTTATTAGGGCACACCGCGTGGAAACAGATACTTCGGTGTATCTCGTCCATGCTCAGCACATAGCCAAAATTAAACAAGTCCCATTAAACAACGAGCGATTGGAAACAGAAAGGTGAAAAGTAGAATGGCTTCAACTTTCAGTGCTTGAACAAATCTGCTCTCGTAGTGAAATGTAATGCAACTCCATTTAATTACTGTGCAAAGCATTGTCAAGTTTTTCTCCAACCTGGTTCTGATCATATGCCATTCTGTTTGAGAGTGTAGTTCCCGCCTTCTGATCCTTCCATGAAAAGCAGCACCGCATTTGCATTCCTTGCGCAGGTTTGCCCGGTTCAAAGACAGGGAAGAAGCTGATGCTCTGGTATCACAGCGCACCACGGATTCCTGAACTAGTCTGTCTGTCAAATGTACCCCCAAAGTCGTCTCTGAAAGACCTCATTTGGAAGCTGTCTGTCGTTATTCAACGTACGAGAGTTGGCACCAGAGGTCCTGAATCATGTTTTGGAGCAGTTCGCACGGAAGTGGCTCATTCAATCAGCAACAGCAATGAAAGAAATTACACTCTCAGAGGAACCTCTGGACCTATGCTTTCACAGCGTCGCTAGTATTAAGGTGCGCCCCGAGATCTAAGCCACGTTGGAAGTGAGACGGAGGAATCGACAGAGAGGCTACAGAATGACATCGCATCCATTTGGATTTCTTTAAATCACTGACGAGCAGGAAAATGTAAACGGGGAGGGCGAGTGGGGAAGTGAGGCAGTAGCAGCTCTGGTGAAATTCCTTCTTTGTGATTGGCTCAGCAACCAGAGACGTGAAGGTGACTCAGGCGTGAGAGCTCTTCACATCGAGAACAAAAAGCACTCAAGGGCAGTTAGCACCTCTTCCGGAGAGTGGGGTGGGGTGAGGTAATTCCCTTTTGACTTCTCTGACTATGTTCAGAAACTGCCTTTTAGATTGAGGTGAACAGAGACTGCATTTCTTAAAAGCACCATGGAATTTATCAAACTTTATTGTGTCGCTTCCTTTCGATTCCCACACAGGTTTCCAACTCAGTTGGTATCCATGTGGCTCATATCCAGGTGTGCACATCTCTGCAGCGAATTGCACGGTTAAGGCAAAAAGGCAAGGAAAGTGGCATCTCGAATTGGCTCCGAGATCAGAGCATCCTCGCAATGTGATCTGTCGTTCTCGGATTGTAATGCTACCTCCGGTTTTAGGGTGGAGAACATTCTTTGGGACTCTTATTCTGCAAGACAGACACAGTGACTGAAACTATGCTGCACGTTATGATTTGGAACACGGGCTGCTCAGCTTTGTGCATTTTCCCTGTAGTCCGGTGTGTTTCATGTTCCGTGTAAACGTGAAAGTTGTCCTGTTTCGAGCAATGGGTGAAATCATTTATCAATGCAAGAATCGAAATTGCAGTCATGTCAAGCAGCTCATGGTAATTTGACCAAATCATAACCGATCGTGTGTTCTCACGCACTCACAGATGCATTTGGAGCTGAAAAGAGTCTGAGAAGATCGACTCAGCTTACCATTGATTTTTGTCTGGATTGATGGGTATCATTATCTGCTGCGAAATTGTCATTGTAGCCGGGCACATCCCAGCAGCTGTGCGAGTCGGAGAGGGATCATGGAACCCTTTTAACGTGACTTTGCATCTGTTGTTTTGCAGGAGCACAATTGGAAGTGCAAGAAAATGGGCAGCGCTTGTGGCTGGCTGGTAGTGTGGCCGAGCGGTCTAAGGCGCTGGATTTTAGCTCCAGTCTCTGACAGAGGCGTGGGTTCGAATCCCACCGCTGCCATTTCTGCTGACCTTCTCCAATCGCGCAGCTGGTTGAAATGCTGTTTCGACCCCTGCTGCGTTTCTGTTTAAAACAGAAGCGAAATGGGTTTGCTTCCCGGGCAATTAATTGTGGTGTGTGAAAGTGCCGAATTTGGCGAAGCGTCTGTGCTGTCATGATCGTGTTCGCCTCCCGCAGCTCTTCTGTTGCTTTACGTTCCAGGCGAGTTGAATTTTAATTGAACCGAATGGAGACTGTTATTTCATCGCTGTTGTGAAACAAAGTACTACGGTGACTCGACTCGTCGTTATTTGGTTTTCTGGCCAATGAAAAAATCGTTCCAATGAATTTCGATGTCATATGTTATTGAATTTCTCCCATTTTATTCATCTCCGTCCTGGAGACATCGGAAGGGAAAGGTAATCTAGCCGAGACTGTGATTGGTGAAATTCACTTTTTATGGCCCATTCTTATTATGTTCTTTCTTTCTCTCTTTTCAGCATTGTCCGGGAAGTGGTGGTGCACTCAGGCTCCTGTATGTTTGAAAGAGTAGTTTGGAATTGCCCTGTTGTTAGTTGTGAGATTACCTTATGGCTCATGCCCCGGACTGTCTCACATTTAGCATTCATGCTCGCTGTGTCTGGAAATACATTTGGTTTGCCAGTTTTGTTTGTGTTCCGTGTTAAATGCTTTCCGTTTTGCGATTCTCTCAATAAATTACGAGTTAACAGGGTTTCTGAGGTAACTTCCAGCTGCAAAAATCCTGAACTGAGAATCTGGGAAAATTTCCCAGAGTATGGTCAGTCGGAGCAAAAGTAAGGAAGTCGTTCGTTTCTGCAGCGATTCACAATGCTACCGTTCCCGTGAGCAGTCGAACAGGCTATATGATTGTGCCGCAGACTGCGACGGCAAGCTCCGCTAAAGAGTGATCCTTTAATGCCGGTGTAAGCAACACAACGTTATTAGGGCACACCGCGTGGAAACAGATACTTCGGTGTATCTCGTCCATGCTCAGCACATAGCCAAAATTAAACAAGTCCCATTAAACAACGAGCGATTGGAAACAGAAAGGTGAAAAGTAGAATGGCTTCAACTTTCAGTGCTTGAACAAATCTGCTCTCGTAGTGAAATGTAATGCAACTCCATTTAATTACTGTGCAAAGCATTGTCAAGTTTTTCTCCAACCTGGTTCTGATCATATGCCATTCTGTTTGAGAGTGTAGTTCCCGCCTTCTGATCCTTCCATGAAAAGCAGCACCGCATTTGCATTCCTTGCGCAGGTTTGCCCGGTTCAAAGACAGGGAAGAAGCTGATGCTCTGGTATCACAGCGCACCACGGATTCCTGAACTAGTCTGTCTGTCAAATGTACCCCCAAAGTCGTCTCTGAAAGACCTCATTTGGAAGCTGTCTGTCGTTATTCAACGTACGAGAGTTGGCACCAGAGGTCCTGAATCATGTTTTGGAGCAGTTCGCACGGAAGTGGCTCATTCAATCAGCAACAGCAATGAAAGAAATTACACTCTCAGAGGAACCTCTGGACCTATGCTTTCACAGCGTCGCTAGTATTAAGGTGCGCCCCGAGATCTAAGCCACGTTGGAAGTGAGACGGAGGAATCGACAGAGAGGCTACAGAATGACATCGCATCCATTTGGATTTCTTTAAATCACTGACGAGCAGGAAAATGTAAACGGGGAGGGCGAGTGGGGAAGTGAGGCAGTAGCAGCTCTAGTGAAATTCCTTCTTTGTGATTCGCTCAGCAACCAGAGACGTGAAGGTGACTCAGGCGTGAGAGCTCTTCACATCGAGAACAAAAAGCACTCACGGGCAGTTAGCACCTCTTCCGGAGAGTGGGGTGGGGTGAGGTAATTCCCTTTTGACTTCTCTGACTATGTTCAGAAACTGCCTTTTAGATTGAGGTGAACAGAGACTGCATTTCTTAAAAGCACCATGGAATTTATCAAACTTTATTGTGTCGCTTCCTTTCGATTCCCACACAGGTTTCCAACTCAGTTGGTATCCATGTGGCTCATATCCAGGTGTGAACATCTCTGCAGCGAATTGCACGGTTAAGGCAAAAAGGCAAGGAAAGTGGCATCTCGAATTGGCTCCGAGGTCAGAGCATCCTCGCAATGTGATCTGTCGTTCTCGGATTGTAATGCTACCTCCGGTTTTAGGGTGGAGAACATTCTTTGGGACTCTTATTCTGCAAGACAGACACAGTGACTGAAACTATGCTGCACGTTATGATTTGGAACACGGGCTGCTCTGCTTTGTGCATTTTCCCTGTAGTCCGGTGTGTTTCATGTTCCGTGTAAACGTGAAAGTTGTCCTGTTTCGAGCAATGGGTGAAATCATTTATCAATGCAAGAATCGAAATTGCAGTCATGTCAAGTAGCTCATGGTAATTTGACCAAATCATAACCGATCGTGTGTTCTCACGCACTCACAGATGCATTTGGAGCTGAAAAGAGTCTGAGAAGATCGACTCAGCTTACCATTGATTTTTGTCTGGATTGATGGGTATCATTATCTGCTGCGAAATTGTCATTGTAGCCGGGCACATCCCAGTAGCTGTGCGAGTCGGAGAGGGATCATGGAACCCTTTTAACGTGACTTTGCATCTGTTGTTTTGCAGGAGCACAATTGGAAGTGCAAGAAAATGGGCAGCGCTAGTGGCTGGCTGGTAGTGTGGCCGAGCGGTCTAAGGCGCTGGATTTAAGCTCCAGTCTCTGACAGAGGCGTGGGTTCGAATCCCACCGCTGCCATTTCTGCTGACCTTCTCCAATCGCGCAGCTGGTTGAAATGCTGTTTCGACCCCTGCTGCGTTTCTGTTTAAAACAGAAGCGAAATGGGTTTGCTTCCCGGGCAATTAATTGTGGTGTGTGAAAGTGCCGAATTTGGCGAAGCGTCTGTGCTGTCATGATCGTGTTCGCCTCCCGCAGCTCTTCTGTTGCTTTACGTTCCAGGCGAGTTGAATTTTAATGGAACCGAATGGAGACTGTTATTTCATCGCTGTTGTGAAACAAAGTACTACGGTGACTCGACTCGTCGTTATTTGGTTTTCTGGCCAATGAAAAAATCGTTCCAATGCATTTCGATGTCATATGTTATTGAATTTCTCCCATTTCCTTCATCTCCGTCCTGGAGACATCGGAAGGGAAAGGTAATCTAGCCGAGACTGTGATTGGTGAAATTCACTTTTTATGGCCCATTCTTATTATGTTCTTTCTTTCTCTCTTTTCAGCATTGTCCGGGAAGTGGTGGTGCACTCAGGCTCCTGTATGTTTGAAAGAGTAGTTTGGAATTGCCCTGTTGTTAGTTGTGAGATTACTTTATGGCTCATGCCCCGGACTGTCTCACATTTAGCATTCATGCTCGCTGTGTCTGGAAATACATTTGGTTTGCCAGTTTTGTTTGTGTTCCGTGTTAAATGCTTTCCGTTTTGCGATTCTCTCAATAAATTACGAGTTAACAGGGTTTCTGAGGTAACTTCCAGCTGCAAAAATCCTGAACTGAGAATCTGCGAAAATTTCCCAGAGTATGGTCAGTCGGAGCAAAAGTAAGGAAGTCGTTCGTTTCTGCAGCGATTCACAATGCTACCGTTCCCGTGAGCAGTCGAACAGGCTATATGATTGTGCCGCAGACTGCGACGGCAAGCTCCGCTAAAGGGTGATCCTTTAATGCCGGTGTAAGCAACACAACGTTATTAGGGCACACCGCGTGGAAACAGATACTTCGGTGTATCTCGTCCATGCTCAGCACATAGCCAAAATTAAACAAGTCCCATTAAACAACGAGCGATTGGAAACAGAAAGGTGAAAAGTAGAATGGCTTCAACTTTCAGTGCTTGAACAAATCTGCTCTCGTAGTGAAATGTAATGCAACTCCATTTAATTACTGTGCAAAGCATTGTCAAGTTTTTCTCCAACCTGGTTCTGATCATATGCCATTCTGTTTGAGAGTGTAGTTCCCGCCTTCTGATCCTTCCATGAAAAGCAGCACCGCATTTGCATTCCTTGCGCAGGTTTGCCCGGTTCAAAGACAGGGAAGAAGCTGATGCTCTGGTATCACAGCGCACCACGGATTCCTGAACTAGTCTGTCTGTCAAATGTACCCCCAAAGTCGTCTCTGAAAGACCTCATTTGGAAGCTGTCTGTCGTTATTCAACGTACGAGAGTTGGCACCAGAGGTCCTGAATCATGTTTTGGAGCAGTTCGCACGGAAGTGGCTCATTCAATCAGCAACAGCAATGAAAGAAATTACACTCTCAGAGGAACCTCTGGACCTATGCTTTCACAGCGTCGCTAGTATTAAGGTGCGCCCCGAGATCTAAGCCACGTTGGAAGTGAGACGGAGGAATCGACAGAGAGGCTACAGAATGACATCGCATCCATTTGGATTTCTTTAAATCACTGACGAGCAGGAAAATGTAAACGGGGAGGGCGAGTGGGGAAGTGAGGCAGTAGCAGCTCTGGTGAAATTCCTTCTTTGTGATTCGCTCAGCAACCAGAGACGTGAAGGTGACTCAGGCGTGAGAGCTCTTCACATCGAGAACAAAAAGCACTCACGGGCAGTTAGCACCTCTTCCGGAGAGTGGGGTGGGGTGAGGTAATTCCCTTTTGACTTCTCTGACTATGTTCAGAAACTGCCTTTTAGATTGAGGTGAACAGAGACTGCATTTCTTAAAAGCACCATGGAATTTATCAAACTTTATTGTGTCGCTTCCTTTCGATTCCCACACAGGTTTCCAACTCAGTTGGTATCCATGTGGCTCATATCCAGGTGTGAACATCTCTGCAGCGAATTGCACGGTTAAGGCAAAAAGGTAAGGAAAGTGGCATCTCGAATTGGCTCCGAGGTCAGAGCATCCTCGCAATGTGATCTGTCGTTCTCGGATTGTAATGCTACCTCCGGTTTTAGGGTGGAGAACATTCTTTGGGACTCTTATTCTGCAAGACAGACACAGTGACTGAAACTATGCTGCACGTTATGATTTGGAACACGGGCTGCTCAGCTTTGTGCATTTTCCCTGTAGTCCGGTGTGTTTCATGTTCCGTGTAAACGTGAAAGTTGTCCTGTTTCGAGCAATGGGTGAAATCATTTATCAATGCAAGAATCGAAATTGCAGTCATGTCAAGCAGCTCATGGTAATTTGACCAAATCATAACCGATCGTGTGTTCTCACGCACTCACAGATGCATTTGGAGCTGAAAAGAGTCTGAGAAGATCGACTCAGCTTACCATTGATTTTTGTCTGGATTGATGGGTATCATTATCTGCTGCGAAATTGTCATTGTAGCCGGGCACATCCCAGTAGCTGTGCGAGTCGGAGAGGGATCATGGAACCCTTTTAACGTGACTTTGCATCTGTTGTTTTGCAGGAGCACAATTGGAAGTGCAAGAAAATGGGCAGCGCTAGTGGCTGGCTGGTAGTGTGGCCGAGCGGTCTAAGGCGCTGGATTTAAGCTCCAGTCCTCTGACAGAGGCGTGGGTTCGAATCCCACCGCTGCCATTTCTGCTGACCTTCTCCCACCGCGCAGCTGGTTGAAATGCTGTTTCGACCCCTGCTGCGTTTCTGTTTAAAACAGAAGCGAAATGGGTTTGCTTCCCGGGCAATTAATTGTGGTGTGTGAAAGTGCCGAATTTGGCGAAGCGTCTGTGCTGTCATGATCGTGTTCGCCTCCCGCAGCTCTTCTGTTGCTTTACGTTCCAGGCGAGTTGAATTTTAATGGAACCGAATGGAGACTGTTATTTCATCGCTGTTGTGAAACAAAGTACTACGGTGACTCGACTCGTCGTTATTTGGTTTTCTGGCCAATGAAAAAATCGTTCCAATGCATTTCGATGTCATATGTTATTGAATTTCTCCCATTTCCTTCATCTCCGTCCTGGAGACATCGGAAGGGAAAGGTAATCTAGCCGAGACTGTGATTGGTGAAATTCACTTTTTATGGCCCATTCTTATTATGTTCTTTCTTTCTCTCTTTTCAGCATTGTCCGGGAAGTGGTGGTGCACTCAGGCTCCTGTATGTTTGAAAGAGTAGTTTGGAATTGCCCTGTTGTTAGTTGTGAGATTACTTTATGGCTCATGCCCCGGACTGTCTCACATTTAGCATTCATGCTCGCTGTGTCTGGAAATACATTTGGTTTGCCAGTTTTGTTTGTGTTCCGTGTTAAATGCTTTCCGTTTTGCGATTCTCTCAATAAATTACGAGTTAACAGGGTTTCTGAGGTAACTTCCAGCTGCAAAAATCCTGAACTGAGAATCTGCGAAAATTTCCCAGAGTATGGTCAGTCGGAGCAAAAGTAAGGAAGTCGTTCGTTTCTGCAGCGATTCACAATGCTACCGTTCCCGTGAGCAGTCGAACAGGCTATATGATTGTGCCGCAGACTGCGACGGCAAGCTCCGCTAAAGAGTGATCCTTTAATGCCGGTGTAAGCAACACAACGTTATTAGGGCACACCGCGTGGAAACAGATACTTCGGTGTATCTCGTCCATGCTCAGCACATAGCCAAAATTAAACAAGTCCCATTAAACAACGAGCGATTGGAAACAGAAAGGTGAAAAGTAGAATGGCTTCAACTTTCAGTGCTTGAACAAATCTGCTCTCGTAGTGAAATGTAATGCAACTCCATTTAATTACTGTGCAAAGCATTGTCAAGTTTTTCTCCAACCTGGTTCTGATCATATGCCATTCTGTTTGAGAGTGTAGTTCCCGCCTTCTGATCCTTCCATGAAAAGCAGCACCGCATTTGCATTCCTTGCGCAGGTTTGCCCGGTTCAAAGACAGGGAAGAAGCTGATGCTCTGGTATCACAGCGCACCACGGATTCCTGAACTAGTCTGTCTGTCAAATGTACCCCCAAAGTCGTCTCTGAAAGACCTCATTTGGAAGCTGTCTGTCGTTATTCAACGTACGAGAGTTGGCACCAGAGGTCCTGAATCATGTTTTGGAGCAGTTCGCACGGAAGTGGCTCATTCAATCAGCAACAGCAATGAAAGAAATTACACTCTCAGAGGAACCTCTGGACCTATGCTTTCACAGCGTCGCTAGTATTAAGGTGCGCCCCGAGATCTAAGCCACGTTGGAAGTGAGACGGAGGAATCGACAGAGAGGCTACAGAATGACATCGCATCCATTTGGATTTCTTTAAATCACTGACGAGCAGGAAAATGTAAACGGGGAGGGCGAGTGGGGAAGTGAGGCAGTAGCAGCTCTGGTGAAATTCCTTCTTTGTGATTCGCTCAGCAACCAGAGACGTGAAGGTGACTCAGGCGTGAGAGCTCTTCACATCGAGAACAAAAAGCACTCACGGGCAGTTAGCACCTCTTCCGGAGAGTGGGGTGGGGTGAGGTAATTCCCTTTTGACTTCTCTGACTATGTTCAGAAACTGCCTTTTAGATTGAGGTGAACAGAGACTGCATTTCTTAAAAGCACCATGGAATTTATCAAACTTTATTGTGTCGCTTCCTTTCGATTCCCACACAGGTTTCCAACTCAGTTGGTATCCATGTGGCTCATATCCAGGTGTGAACATCTCTGCAGCGAATTGCACGGTTAAGGCAAAAAGGTAAGGAAAGTGGCATCTCGAATTGGCTCCGAGGTCAGAGCATCCTCGCAATGTGATCTGTCGTTCTCGGATTGTAATGCTACCTCCGGTTTTAGGGTGGAGAACATTCTTTGGGACTCTTATTCTGCAAGACAGACACAGTGACTGAAACTATGCTGCACGTTATGATTTGGAACACGGGCTGCTCAGCTTTGTGCATTTTCCCTGTAGTCCGGTGTGTTTCATGTTCCGTGTAAACGTGAAAGTTGTCCTGTTTCGAGCAATGGGTGAAATCATTTATCAATGCAAGAATCGAAATTGCAGTCATGTCAAGTAGCTCATGGTAATTTGACCAAATCATAACCGATCGTGTGTTCTCACGCACTCACAGATGCATTTGGAGCTGAAAAGAGTCTGAGAAGATCGACTCAGCTTACCATTGATTTTTGTCTGGATTGATGGGTATCATTATCTGCTGCGAAATTGTCATTGTAGCCGGGCACATCCCAGTAGCTGTGCGAGTCGGAGAGGGATCATGGAACCCTTTTAACGTGACTTTGCATCTGTTGTTTTGCAGGAGCACAATTGGAAGTGCAAGAAAATGGGCAGCGCTAGTGGCTGGCTGGTAGTGTGGCCGAGCGGTCTAAGGCGCTGGATTTAAGCTCCAGTCTCTGACAGAGGCGTGGGTTCGAATCCCACCGCTGCCATTTCTGCTGACCTTCTCCCACCGCGCAGCTGGTTGAAATGCTGTTTCGACCCCTGCTGCGTTTCTGTTTAAAACAGAAGCGAAATGGGTTTGCTTCCCGGGCAATTAATTGTGGTGTGTGAAAGTGCCGAATTTGGCGAAGCGTCTGTGCTGTCATGATCGTGTTCGCCTCCCGCAGCTCTTCTGTTGCTTTACGTTCCAGGCGAGTTGAATTTTAATGGAATCGAATGGAGACTGTTATTTCATCGCTGTTGTGAAACAAAGTACTACGGTGACTCGACTCGTCGTTATTTGGTTTTCTGGCCAATGAAAAAATCGTTCCAATGCATTTCGATGTCATATGTTATTGAATTTCTCCCATTTCCTTCATCTCCGTCCTGGAGACATCGGAAGGGAAAGGTAATCTAGCCGAGACTGTGATTGGTGAAATTCACTTTTTATGGCCCATTCTTATTATGTTCTTTCTTTCTCTCTTTTCAGCATTGTCCGGGAAGTGGTGGTGCACTCAGGCTCCTGTATGTTTGAAAGAGTAGTTTGGAATTGCCCTGTTGTTAGTTGTGAGATTACTTTATGGCTCATGCCCCGGACTGTCTCACATTTAGCATTCATGCTCGCTGTGTCTGGAAATACATTTGGTTTGCCAGTTTTGTTTGTGTTCCGTGTTAAATGCTTTCCGTTTTGCGATTCTCTCAATAAATTACGAGTTAACAGGGTTTCTGAGGTAACTTCCAGCTGCAAAAATCCTGAACTGAGAATCTGCGAAAATTTCCCAGAGTATGGTCAGTCGGAGCAAAAGTAAGGAAGTCGTTCGTTTCTGCAGCGATTCACAATGCTACCGTTCCCGTGAGCAGTCGAACAGGCTATATGATTGTGCCGCAGACTGCGACGGCAAGCTCCGCTAAAGAGTGATCCTTTAATGCCGGTGTAAGCAACACAACGTTATTAGGGCACACCGCGTGGAAACAGATACTTCGGTGTATCTCGTCCATGCTCAGCACATAGCCAAAATTAAACAAGTCCCATTAAACAACGAGCGATTGGAAACAGAAAGGTGAAAAGTAGAATGGCTTCAACTTTCAGTGCTTGAACAAATCTGCTCTCGTAGTGAAATGTAATGCAACTCCATTTAATTACTGTGCAAAGCATTGTCAAGTTTTTCTCCAACCTGGTTCTGATCATATGCCATTCTGTTTGAGAGTGTAGTTCCCGCCTTCTGATCCTTCCATGAAAAGCAGCACCGCATTTGCATTCCTTGCGCAGGTTTGCCCGGTTCAAAGACAGGGAAGAAGCTGATGCTCTGGTATCACAGCGCACCACGGATTCCTGAACTAGTCTGTCTGTCAAATGTACCCCCAAAGTCGTCTCTGAAAGACCTCATTTGGAAGCTGTCTGTCGTTATTCAACGTACGAGAGTTGGCACCAGAGGTCCTGAATCATGTTTTGGAGCAGTTCGCACGGAAGTGGCTCATTCAATCAGCAACAGCAATGAAAGAAATTACACTCTCAGAGGAACCTCTGGACCTATGCTTTCACAGCGTCGCTAGTATTAAGGTGCGCCCCGAGATCTAAGCCACGTTGGAAGTGAGACGGAGGAATCGACAGAGAGGCTACAGAATGACATCGCATCCATTTGGATTTCTTTAAATCACTGACGAGCAGGAAAATGTAAACGGGGAGGGCGAGTGGGGAAGTGAGGCAGTAGCAGCTCTGGTGAAATTCCTTCTTTGTGATTCGCTCAGCAACCAGAGACGTGAAGGTGACTCAGGCGTGAGAGCTCTTCACATCGAGAACAAAAAGCACTCAAGGGCAGTTAGCACCTCTTCCGGAGAGTGGGGTGGGGTGAGCTAATTCCCTTTTGACTTCTCTGACTATGTTCAGAAACTGCCTTTTAGATTGAGGTGAACAGAGACTGCATTTCTTAAAAGCACCATGGAATTTATCAAACTTTATTGTGTCGCTTCCTTTCGATTCCCACACAGGTTTCCAACTCAGTTGGTATCCATGTGGCTCATATCCAGGTGTGAACATCTCTGCAGCGAATTGCACGGTTAAGGCAAAAAGGCAAGGAAAGTGGCATCTCGAATTGGCTCCGAGGTCAGAGCATCCTCGCAATGTGATCTGTCGTTCTCGGATTGTAATGCTACCTCCGGTTTTAGGGTGGAGAACATTCTTTGGGACTCTTATTCTGCAAGACAGACACAGTGACTGAAACTATGCTGCACGTTATGATTTGGAACACGGGCTGCTCAGCTTTGTGCATTTTCCCTGTAGTCCGGTGTGTTTCATGTTCCGTGTAAACGTGAAAGTTGTCCTGTTTCGAGCAATGGGTGAAATCATTTATCAATGCAAGAATCGAAATTGCAGTCATGTCAAGCAGCTCATGGTAATTTGACCAAATCATAACCGATCGTGTGTTCTCACGCACTCACAGATGCATTTGGAGCTGAAAAGAGTCTGAGAAGTTCGACTCAGCTTACCATTGATTTTTGTCTGGATTGATGGGTATCATTATCTGCTGCGAAATTGTCATTGTAGCCGGGCACATCCCAGCAGCTGTGCGAGTCGGAGAGGGATCATGGAACCCTTTTAACGTGACTTTGCATCTGTTGTTTTGCAGGAGCACAATTGGAAGTGCAAGAAAATGGGCAGCGCTAGTGGCTGGCTGGTAGTGTGGCCGAGCGGTCTAAGGCGCTGGATTTAAGCTCCAGTCTCTGACAGAGGCGTGGGTTCGAATCCCACCGCTGCCATTTCTGCTGACCTTCTCCCACCGCGCAGCTGGTTGAAATGCTGTTTCGACCCCTGCTGCGTTTCTGTTTAAAACAGAAGCGAAATGGGTTTGCTTCCCGGGCAATGAATTGTGGTGTGTGAAAGTGCCGAATTTGGCGAAGCGTCTGTGCTGTCATGATCGTGTTCGCCTCCCGCAGCTCTTCTGTTGCTTTACGTTCCAGGCGAGTTGAATTTTAATGGAACCGAATGGAGACTGTTATTTCATCGCTGTTGTGAAACAAAGTACTACGGTGACTCGACTCGTCGTTATTTGGTTTTCTGGCCAATGAAAAAATCGTTCCAATGAATTTCGATGTCATATGTTATTGAATTTCTCCCATTTCCTTCATCTCCGTCCTGGAGACATCGGAAGGGAAAGGTAATCTAGCCGAGACTGTGATTGGTGAAATTCACTTTTTATGGCCCATTCTTATTATGTTCTTTCTTTCTCTCTTTTCAGCATTGTCCGGGAAGTGGTGGTGCACTCAGGCTCCTGTATGTTTGAAAGAGTAGTTTGGAATTGCCCTGTTGTTAGTTGTGAGATTACTTTATGGCTCATGCCCCGGACTGTCTCACATTTAGCATTCATGCTCGCTGTGTCTGGAAATACATTTGGTTTGCCAGTTTTGTTTGTGTTCCGTGTTAAATGCTTTCCGTTTTGCGATTCTCTCAATAAATTACGAGTTAACAGGGTTTCTGAGGTAACTTCCAGCTGCAAAAATCCTGAACTGAGAATCTGGGAAAATTTCCCAGAGTATGGTCAGTCGGAGCAAAAGTAAGGAAGTCGTTCGTTTCTGCAGCGATTCACAATGCTACCGTTCCCGTGAGCAGTCGAACAGGCTATATGATTGTGCCGCAGACTGCGACGGCAAGCTCCGCTAAAGAGTGATCCTTTAATGCCGGTGTAAGCAACACAACGTTATTAGGGCACACCGCGTGGAAACAGATACTTCGGTGTATCTCGTCCATGCTCAGCACATAGCCAAAATTAAACAAGTCCCATTAAACAACGAGCGATTGGAAACAGAAAGGTGAAAAGTAGAATGGCTTCAACTTTCAGTGCTTGAACAAATCTGCTCTCGTAGTGAAATGTAATGCAACTCCATTTAATTACTGTGCAAAGCATTGTCAAGTTTTTCTC
The DNA here is from genome assembly GCF_047496795.1 of Chiloscyllium punctatum. NCBI lineage: Eukaryota > Metazoa > Chordata > Chondrichthyes > Orectolobiformes > Hemiscylliidae > Chiloscyllium > Chiloscyllium punctatum. Next base: position 66,752,714 of record NC_092779.1, on the reverse strand, counting down.
CAACCTGGTTCTGATCATATGCCATTCTGTTTGAGAGTGTAGTTCCCGCCTTCTGATCCTTCCATGAAAAGCAGCACCGCATTTGCATTCCTTGCGCAGGTTTGCCCGGTTCAAAGACAGGGAAGAAGCTGATGCTCTGGTATCACAGCGCACCACGGATTCCTGAACTAGTCTGTCTGTCAAATGTACCCCCAAAGTCGTCTCTGAAAGACCTCATTTGGAAGCTGTCTGTCGTTATTCAACGTACGAGAGTTGGCACCAGAGGTCCTGAATCATGTTTTGGAGCAGTTCGCACGGAAGTGGCTCATTCAATCAGCAACAGCAATGAAAGAAATTACACTCTCAGAGGAACCTCTGGACCTATGCTTTCACAGCGTCGCTAGTATTAAGGTGCGCCCCGAGATCTAAGCCACGTTGGAAGTGAGACGGAGGAATCGACAGAGAGGCTACAGAATGACATCGCATCCATTTGGATTTCTTTAAATCACTGACGAGCAGGAAAATGTAAACGGGGAGGGCGAGTGGGGAAGTGAGGCAGTAGCAGCTCTGGTGAAATTCCTTCTTTGTGATTCGCTCAGCAACCAGAGACGTGAAGGTGACTCAGGCGTGAGAGCTCTTCACATCGAGAACAAAAAGCACTCAAGGGCAGTTAGCACCTCTTCCGGAGAGTGGGGTGGGGTGAGCTAATTCCCTTTTGACTTCTCTGACTATGTTCAGAAACTGCCTTTTAGATTGAGGTGAACAGAGACTGCATTTCTTAAAAGCACCATGGAATTTATCAAACTTTATTGTGTCGCTTCCTTTCGATTCCCACACAGGTTTCCAACTCAGTTGGTATCCATGTGGCTCATATCCAGGTGTGAACATCTCTGCAGCGAATTGCACGGTTAAGGCAAAAAGGCAAGGAAAGTGGCATCTCGAATTGGCTCCGAGGTCAGAGCATCCTCGCAATGTGATCTGTCGTTCTCGGATTGTAATGCTACCTCCGGTTTTAGGGTGGAGAACATTCTTTGGGACTCTTATTCTGCAAGACAGACACAGTGACTGAAACTATGCTGCACGTTATGATTTGGAACACGGGCTGCTCAGCTTTGTGCATTTTCCCTGTAGTCCGGTGTGTTTCATGTTCCGTGTAAACGTGAAAGTTGTCCTGTTTCGAGCAATGGGTGAAATCATTTATCAATGCAAGAATCGAAATTGCAGTCATGTCAAGCAGCTCATGGTAATTTGACCAAATCATAACCGATCGTGTGTTCTCACGCACTCACAGATGCATTTGGAGCTGAAAAGAGTCTGAGAAGATCGACTCAGCTTACCATTGATTTTTGTCTGGATTGATGGGTATCATTATCTGCTGCGAAATTGTCATTGTAGCCGGGCACATCCCAGCAGCTGTGCGAGTCGGAGAGGGATCATGGAACCCTTTTAACGTGACTTTGCATCTGTTGTTTTGCAGGAGCACAATTGGAAGTGCAAGAAAATGGGCAGCGCTAGTGGCTGGCTGGTAGTGTGGCCGAGCGGTCTAAGGCGCTGGATTTAAGCTCCAGTCTCTGACAGAGGCGTGGGTTCGAATCCCACCGCTGCCATTTCTGCTGACCTTCTCCCACCGCGCAGCTGGTTGAAATGCTGTTTCGACCCCTGCTGCGTTTCTGTTTAAAACAGAAGCGAAATGGGTTTGCTTCCCGGGCAATGAATTGTGGTGTGTGAAAGTGCCGAATTTGGCGAAGCGTCTGTGCTGTCATGATCGTGTTCGCCTCCCGCAGCTCTTCTGTTGCTTTACGTTCCAGGCGAGTTGAATTTTAATGGAACCGAATGGAGACTGTTATTTCATCGCTGTTGTGAAACAAAGTACTACGGTGACTCGACTCGTCGTTATTTGGTTTTCTGGCCAATGAAAAAATCGTTCCAATGAATTTCGATGTCATATGTTATTGAATTTCTCCCATTTCCTTCATCTCCGTCCTGGAGACATCGGAAGGGAAAGGTAATCTAGCCGAGACTGTGATTGGTGAAATTCACTATTTATGGCCCATTCTTATTATGTTCTTTCTTTCTCTCTTTTCAGCATTGTCCGGGAAGTGGTGGTGCACTCAGGCTCCTGTATGTTTGAAAGAGTAGTTTGGAATTGCCCTGTTGTTAGTTGTGAGATTACTTTATGGCTCATGCCCCGGACTGTCTCACATTTAGCATTCATGCTCGCTGTGTCTGGAAATACATTTGGTTTGCCAGTTTTGTTTGTGTTCCGTGTTAAATGCTTTCCGTTTTGCGATTCTCTCAATAAATTACGAGTTAACAGGGTTTCTGAGGTAACTTCCAGCTGCAAAAATCCTGAACTGAGAATCTGGGAAAATTTCCCAGAGTATGGTCAGTCGGAGCAAAAGTAAGGAAGTCGTTCGTTTCTGCAGCGATTCACAATGCTACCGTTCCCGTGAGCAGTCGAACAGGCTATATGATTGTGCCGCAGACTGCGACGGCAAGCTCCGCTAAAGAGTGATCCTTTAATGCCGGTGTAAGCAACACAACGTTATTAGGGCACACCGCGTGGAAACAGATACTTCGGTGTATCTCGTCCATGCTCAGCACATAGCCAAAATTAAACAAGTCCCATTAAACAACGAGCGATTGGAAACAGAAAGGTGAAAAGTAGAATGGCTTCAACTTTCAGTGCTTGAACAAATCTGCTCTCGTAGTGAAATGTAATGCAACTCCATTTAATTACTGTGCAAAGCATTGTCAAGTTTTTCTCCAACCTGGTTCTGATCATATGCCATTCTGTTTGAGAGTGTAGTTCCCGCCTTCTGATCCTTCCATGAAAAGCAGCACCGCATTTGCATTCCTTGCGCAGGTTTGCCCGGTTCAAAGACAGGGAAGAAGCTGATGCTCTGGTATCACAGCGCACCACGGATTCCTGAACTAGTCTGTCTGTCAAATGTACCCCCAAAGTCGTCTCTGAAAGACCTCATTTGGAAGCTGTCTGTCGTTATTCAACGTACGAGAGTTGGCACCAGAGGTCCTGAATCATGTTTTGGAGCAGTTCGCACGGAAGTGGCTCATTCAATCAGCAACAGCAATGAAAGAAATTACACTCTCAGAGGAACCTCTGGACCTATGCTTTCACAGCGTCGCTAGTATTAAGGTGCGCCCCGAGATCTAAGCCACGTTGGAAGTGAGACGGAGGAATCGACAGAGAGGCTACAGAATGACATCGCATCCATTTGGATTTCTTTAAATCACTGACGAGCAGGAAAATGTAAACGGGGAGGGCGAGTGGGGAAGTGAGGCAGTAGCAGCTCTGGTGAAATTCCTTCTTTGTGATTCGCTCAGCAACCAGAGACGTGAAGGTGACTCAGGCGTGAGAGCTCTTCACATCGAGAACAAAAAGCACTCAAGGGCAGTTAGCACCTCTTCCGGAGAGTGGGGTGGGGTGAGCTAATTCCCTTTTGACTTCTCTGACTATGTTCAGAAACTGCCTTTTAGATTGAGGTGAACAGAGACTGCATTTCTTAAAAGCACCATGGAATTTATCAAACTTTATTGTGTCGCTTCCTTTCGATTCCCACACAGGTTTCCAACTCAGTTGGTATCCATGTGGCTCATATCCAGGTGTGAACATCTCTGCAGCGAATTGCACGGTTAAGGCAAAAAGGCAAGGAAAGTGGCATCTCGAATTGGCTCCGAGGTCAGAGCATCCTCGCAATGTGATCTGTCGTTCTCGGATTGTAATGCTACCTCCGGTTTTAGGGTGGAGAACATTCTTTGGGACTCTTATTCTGCAAGACAGACACAGTGACTGAAACTATGCTGCACGTTATGATTTGGAACACGGGCTGCTCAGCTTTGTGCATTTTCCCTGTAGTCCGGTGTGTTTCATGTTCCGTGTAAACGTGAAAGTTGTCCTGTTTCGAGCAATGGGTGAAATCATTTATCAATGCAAGAATCGAAATTGCAGTCATGTCAAGCAGCTCATGGTAATTTGACCAAATCATAACCGATCGTGTGTTCTCACGCACTCACAGATGCATTTGGAGCTGAAAAGAGTCTGAGAAGATCGACTCAGCTTACCATTGATTTTTGTCTGGATTGATGGGTATCATTATCTGCTGCGAAATTGTCATTGTAACCGGGCACATCCCAGCAGCTGTGCGAGTCGGAGAGGGATCATGGAACCCTTTTAACGTGACTTTGCATCTGTTGTTTTGCAGGAGCACAATTGGAAGTGCAAGAAAATGGGCAGCGCTAGTGGCTGGCTGGTAGTGTGGCCGAGCGGTCTAAGGCGCTGGATTTAAGCTCCAGTCTCTGACAGAGGCGTGGGTTCGAATCCCACCGCTGCCATTTCTGCTGACCTTCTCCCACCGCGCAGCTGGTTGAAATGCTGTTTCGACCCCTGCTGCGTTTCTGTTTAAAACAGAAGCGAAATGGGTTTGCTTCCCGGGCAATTAATTGTGGTGTGTGAAAGTGCCGAATTTGGCGAAGCGTCTGTGCTGTCATGATCGTGTTCGCCTCCCGCAGCTCTTCTGTTGCTTTACGTTCCAGGCGAGTTGAATTTTAATGGAACCGAATGGAGACTGTTATTTCATCGCTGTTGTGAAACAAAGTACTACGGTGACTCGACTCGTCGTTATTTGGTTTTCTGGCCAATGAAAAAATCGTTCCAATGAATTTCGATGTCATATGTTATTGAATTTCTCCCATTTCCTTCATCTCCGTCCTGGAGACATCGGAAGGGAAAGGTAATCTAGCCGAGACTGTGATTGGTGAAATTCACTTTTTATGGCCCATTCTTATTATGTTCTTTCTTTCTCTCTTTTCAGCATTGTCCGGGAAGTGGTGGTGCACTCAGGCTCCTGTATGTTTGAAAGAGTAGTTTGGAATTGCCCTGTTGTTAGTTGTGAGATTACTTTATGGCTCATGCCCCGGACTGTCTCACATTTAGCATTCATGCTCGCTGTGTCTGGAAATACATTTGGTTTGCCAGTTTTGTTTGTGTTCCGTGTTAAATGCTTTCCGTTTTGCGATTCTCTCAATAAATTACGAGTTAACAGGGTTTCTGAGGTAACTTCCAGCTGCAAAAATCCTGAACTGAGAATCTGGGAAAATTTCCCAGAGTATGGTCAGTCGGAGCAAAAGTAAGGAAGTCGTTCGTTTCTGCAGCGATTCACAATGCTACCGTTCCCGTGAGCAGTCGAACAGGCTATATGATTGTGCCGCAGACTGCGACGGCAAGCTCCGCTAAAGAGTGATCCTTTAATGCCGGTGTAAGCAACACAACGTTATTAGGGCACACCGCGTGGAAACAGATACTTCGGTGTATCTCGTCCATGCTCAGCACATAGCCAAAATTAAACAAGTCCCATTAAACAACGAGCGATTGGAAACAGAAAGGTGAAAAGTAGAATGGCTTCAACTTTCAGTGCTTGAACAAATCTGCTCTCGTAGTGAAATGTAATGCAACTCCATTTAATTACTGTGCAAAGCATTGTCAAGTTTTTCTCCAACCTGGTTCTGATCATATGCCATTCTGTTTGAGAGTGTAGTTCCCGCCTTCTGATCCTTCCATGAAAAGCAGCACCGCATTTGCATTCCTTGCGCAGGTTTGCCCGGTTCAAAGACAGGGAAGAAGCTGATGCTCTGGTATCACAGCGCACCACGGATTCCTGAACTAGTCTGTCTGTCAAATGTACCCCCAAAGTCGTCTCTGAAAGACCTCATTTGGAAGCTGTCTGTCGTTATTCAACGTACGAGAGTTGGCACCAGAGGTCCTGAATCATGTTTTGGAGCAGTTCGCACGGAAGTGGCTCATTCAATCAGCAACAGCAATGAAAGAAATTACACTCTCAGAGGAACCTCTGGACCTATGCTTTCACAGCGTCGCTAGTATTAAGGTGCGCCCCGAGATCTAAGCCACGTTGGAAGTGAGACGGAGGAATCGACAGAGAGGCTACAGAATGACATCGCATCCATTTGGATTTCTTTAAATCACTGACGAGCAGGAAAATGTAAACGGGGAGGGCGAGTGGGGAAGTGAGGCAGTAGCAGCTCTGGTGAAATTCCTTCTTTGTGATTCGCTCAGCAACCAGAGACGTGAAGGTGACTCAGGCGTGAGAGCTCTTCACATCGAGAACAAAAAGCACTCAAGGGCAGTTAGCACCTCTTCCGGAGAGTGGGGTGGGGTGAGCTAATTCCCTTTTGACTTCTCTGACTATGTTCAGAAACTGCCTTTTAGATTGAGGTGAACAGAGACTGCATTTCTTAAAAGCACCATGGAATTTATCAAACTTTATTGTGTCGCTTCCTTTCGATTCCCACACAGGTTTCCAACTCAGTTGGTATCCATGTGGCTCATATCCAGGTGTGAACATCTCTGCAGCGAATTGCACGGTTAAGGCAAAAAGGCAAGGAAAGTGGCATCTCGAATTGGCTCCGAGGTCAGAGCATCCTCGCAATGTGATCTGTCGTTCTCGGATTGTAATGCTACCTCCGGTTTTAGGGTGGAGAACATTCTTTGGGACTCTTATTCTGCAAGACAGACACAGTGACTGAAACTATGCTGCACGTTATGATTTGGAACACGGGCTGCTCAGCTTTGTGCATTTTCCCTGTAGTCCGGTGTGTTTCATGTTCCGTGTAAACGTGAAAGTTGTCCTGTTTCGAGCAATGGGTGAAATCATTTATCAATGCAAGAATCGAAATTGCAGTCATGTCAAGCAGCTCATGGTAATTTGACCAAATCATAACCGATCGTGTGTTCTCACGCACTCACAGATGCATTTGGAGCTGAAAAGAGTCTGAGAAGATCGACTCAGCTTACCATTGATTTTTGTCTGGATTGATGGGTATCATTATCTGCTGCGAAATTGTCATTGTAGCCGGGCACATCCCAGCAGCTGTGCGAGTCGGAGAGGGATCATGGAACCCTTTTAACGTGACTTTGCATCTGTTGTTTTGCAGGAGCACAATTGGAAGTGCAAGAAAATGGGCAGCGCTAGTGGCTGGCTGGTAGTGTGGCCGAGCGGTCTAAGGCGCTGGATTTAAGCTCCAGTCTCTGACAGAGGCGTGGGTTCGAATCCCACCGCTGCCATTTCTGCTGACCTTCTCCCACCGCGCAGCTGGTTGAAATGCTGTTTCGACCCCTGCTGCGTTTCTGTTTAAAACAGAAGCGAAATGGGTTTGCTTCCCGGGCAATGAATTGTGGTGTGTGAAAGTGCCGAATTTGGCGAAGCGTCTGTGCTGTCATGATCGTGTTCGCCTCCCGCAGCTCTTCTGTTGCTTTACGTTCCAGGCGAGTTGAATTTTAATGGAACCGAATGGAGACTGTTATTTCATCGCTGTTGTGAAACAAAGTACTACGGTGACTCGACTCGTCGTTATTTGGTTTTCTGGCCAATGAAAAAATCGTTCCAATGAATTTCGATGTCATATGTTATTGAATTTCTCCCATTTCCTTCATCTCCGTCCTGGAGACATCGGAAGGGAAAGGTAATCTAGCCGAGACTGTGATTGGTGAAATTCACTATTTATGGCCCATTCTTATTATGTTCTTTCTTTCTCTCTTTTCAGCATTGTCCGGGAAGTGGTGGTGCACTCAGGCTCCTGTATGTTTGAAAGAGTAGTTTGGAATTGCCCTGTTGTTAGTTGTGAGATTACTTTATGGCTCATGCCCCGGACTGTCTCACATTTAGCATTCATGCTCGCTGTGTCTGGAAATACATTTGGTTTGCCAGTTTTGTTTGTGTTCCGTGTTAAATGCTTTCCGTTTTGCGATTCTCTCAATAAATTACGAGTTAACAGGGTTTCTGAGGTAACTTCCAGCTGCAAAAATCCTGAACTGAGAATCTGGGAAAATTTCCCAGAGTATGGTCAGTCGGAGCAAAAGTAAGGAAGTCGTTCGTTTCTGCAGCGATTCACAATGCTACCGTTCCCGTGAGCAGTCGAACAGGCTATATGATTGTGCCGCAGACTGCGACGGCAAGCTCCGCTAAAGAGTGATCCTTTAATGCCGGTGTAAGCAACACAACGTTATTAGGGCACACCGCGTGGAAACAGATACTTCGGTGTATCTCGTCCATGCTCAGCACATAGCCAAAATTAAACAAGTCCCATTAAACAACGAGCGATTGGAAACAGAAAGGTGAAAAGTAGAATGGCTTCAACTTTCAGTGCTTGAACAAATCTGCTCTCGTAGTGAAATGTAATGCAACTCCATTTAATTACTGTGCAAAGCATTGTCAAGTTTTTCTCCAACCTGGTTCTGATCATATGCCATTCTGTTTGAGAGTGTAGTTCCCGCCTTCTGATCCTTCCATGAAAAGCAGCACCGCATTTGCATTCCTTGCGCAGGTTTGCCCGGTTCAAAGACAGGGAAGAAGCTGATGCTCTGGTATCACAGCGCACCACGGATTCCTGAACTAGTCTGTCTGTCAAATGTACCCCCAAAGTCGTCTCTGAAAGACCTCATTTGGAAGCTGTCTGTCGTTATTCAACGTACGAGAGTTGGCACCAGAGGTCCTGAATCATGTTTTGGAGCAGTTCGCACGGAAGTGGCTCATTCAATCAGCAACAGCAATGAAAGAAATTACACTCTCAGAGGAACCTCTGGACCTATGCTTTCACAGCGTCGCTAGTATTAAGGTGCGCCCCGAGATCTAAGCCACGTTGGAAGTGAGACGGAGGAATCGACAGAGAGGCTACAGAATGACATCGCATCCATTTGGATTTCTTTAAATCACTGACGAGCAGGAAAATGTAAACGGGGAGGGCGAGTGGGGAAGTGAGGCAGTAGCAGCTCTGGTGAAATTCCTTCTTTGTGATTCGCTCAGCAACCAGAGACGTGAAGGTGACTCAGGCGTGAGAGCTCTTCACATCGAGAACAAAAAGCACTCAAGGGCAGTTAGCACCTCTTCCGGAGAGTGGGGTGGGGTGAGCTAATTCCCTTTTGACTTCTCTGACTATGTTCAGAAACTGCCTTTTAGATTGAGGTGAACAGAGACTGCATTTCTTAAAAGCACCATGGAATTTATCAAACTTTATTGTGTCGCTTCCTTTCGATTCCCACACAGGTTTCCAACTCAGTTGGTATCCATGTGGCTCATATCCAGGTGTGAACATCTCTGCAGCGAATTGCACGGTTAAGGCAAAAAGGCAAGGAAAGTGGCATCTCGAATTGGCTCCGAGGTCAGAGCATCCTCGCAATGTGATCTGTCGTTCTCGGATTGTAATGCTACCTCCGGTTTTAGGGTGGAGAACATTCTTTGGGACTCTTATTCTGCAAGACAGACACAGTGACTGAAACTATGCTGCACGTTATGATTTGGAACACGGGCTGCTCAGCTTTGTGCATTTTCCCTGTAGTCCGGTGTGTTTCATGTTCCGTGTAAACGTGAAAGTTGTCCTGTTTCGAGCAATGGGTGAAATCATTTATCAATGCAAGAATCGAAATTGCAGTCATGTCAAGCAGCTCATGGTAATTTGACCAAATCATAACCGATCGTGTGTTCTCACGCACTCACAGATGCATTTGGAGCTGAAAAGAGTCTGAGAAGATCGACTCAGCTTACCATTGATTTTTGTCTGGATTGATGGGTATCATTATCTGCTGCGAAATTGTCATTGTAGCCGGGCACATCCCAGCAGCTGTGCGAGTCGGAGAGGGATCATGGAACCCTTTTAACGTGACTTTGCATCTGTTGTTTTGCAGGAGCACAATTGGAAGTGCAAGAAAATGGGCAGCGCTAGTGGCTGGCTGGTAGTGTGGCCGAGCGGTCTAAGGCGCTGGATTTAAGCTCCAGTCTCTGACAGAGGCGTGGGTTCGAATCCCACCGCTGCCATTTCTGCTGACCTTCTCCCACCGCGCAGCTGGTTGAAATGCTGTTTCGACCCCTGCTGCGTTTCTGTTTAAAACAGAAGCGAAATGGGTTTGCTTCCCGGGCAATGAATTGTGGTGTGTGAAAGTGCCGAATTTGGCGAAGCGTCTGTGCTGTCATGATCGTGTTCGCCTCCCGCAGCTCTTCTGTTGCTTTACGTTCCAGGCGAGTTGAATTTTAATGGAACCGAATGGAGACTGTTATTTCATCGCTGTTGTGAAACAAAGTACTACGGTGACTCGACTCGTCGTTATTTGGTTTTCTGGCCAATGAAAAAATCGTTCCAATGAATTTCGATGTCATATGTTATTGAATTTCTCCCATTTCCTTCATCTCCGTCCTGGAGACATCGGAAGGGAAAGGTAATCTAGCCGAGACTGTGATTGGTGAAATTCACTATTTATGGCCCATTCTTATTATGTTCTTTCTTTCTCTCTTTTCAGCATTGTCCGGGAAGTGGTGGTGCACTCAGGCTCCTGTATGTTTGAAAGAGTAGTTTGGAATTGCCCTGTTGTTAGTTGTGAGATTACTTTATGGCTCATGCCCCGGACTGTCTCACATTTAGCATTCATGCTCGCTGTGTCTGGAAATACATTTGGTTTGCCAGTTTTGTTTGTGTTCCGTGTTAAATGCTTTCCGTTTTGCGATTCTCTCAATAAATTACGAGTTAACAGGGTTTCTGAGGTAACTTCCAGCTGCAAAAATCCTGAACTGAGAATCTGGGAAAATTTCCCAGAGTATGGTCAGTCGGAGCAAAAGTAAGGAAGTCGTTCGTTTCTGCAGCGATTCACAATGCTACCGTTCCCGTGAGCAGTCGAACAGGCTATATGATTGTGCCGCAGACTGCGACGGCAAGCTCCGCTAAAGAGTGATCCTTTAATGCCGGTGTAAGCAACACAACGTTATTAGGGCACACCGCGTGGAAACAGATACTTCGGTGTATCTCGTCCATGCTCAGCACATAGCCAAAATTAAACAAGTCCCATTAAACAACGAGCGATTGGAAACAGAAAGGTGAAAAGTAGAATGGCTTCAACTTTCAGTGCTTGAACAAATCTGCTCTCGTAGTGAAATGTAATGCAACTCCATTTAATTACTGTGCAAAGCATTGTCAAGTTTTTCTCCAACCTGGTTCTGATCATATGCCATTCTGTTTGAGAGTGTAGTTCCCGCCTTCTGATCCTTCCATGAAAAGCAGCACCGCATTTGCATTCCTTGCGCAGGTTTGCCCGGTTCAAAGACAGGGAAGAAGCTGATGCTCTGGTATCACAGCGCACCACGGATTCCTGAACTAGTCTGTCTGTCAAATGTACCCCCAAAGTCGTCTCTGAAAGACCTCATTTGGAAGCTGTCTGTCGTTATTCAACGTACGAGAGTTGGCACCAGAGGTCCTGAATCATGTTTTGGAGCAGTTCGCACGGAAGTGGCTCATTCAATCAGCAACAGCAATGAAAGAAATTACACTCTCAGAGGAACCTCTGGACCTATGCTTTCACAGCGTCGCTAGTATTAAGGTGCGCCCCGAGATCTAAGCCACGTTGGAAGTGAGACGGAGGAATCGACAGAGAGGCTACAGAATGACATCGCATCCATTTGGATTTCTTTAAATCACTGACGAGCAGGAAAATGTAAACGGGGAGGGCGAGTGGGGAAGTGAGGCAGTAGCAGCTCTGGTGAAATTCCTTCTTTGTGATTCGCTCAGCAACCAGAGACGTGAAGGTGACTCAGGCGTGAGAGCTCTTCACATCGAGAACAAAAAGCACTCAAGGGCAGTTAGCACCTCTTCCGGAGAGTGGGGTGGGGTGAGCTAATTCCCTTTTGACTTCTCTGACTATGTTCAGAAACTGCTTTTTAGATTGAGGTGAACAGAGACTGCATTTCTTAAAAGCACCATGGAATTTATCAAACTTTATTGTGTCGCTTCCTTTCGATTCCCACACAGGTTTCCAACTCAGTTGGTATCCATGTGGCTCATATCCAGGTGTGAACATCTCTGCAGCGAATTGCACGGTTAAGGCAAAAAGGCAAGGAAAGTGGCATCTCGAATTGGCTCCGAGGTCAGAGCATCCTCGCAATGTGATCTGTCGTTCTCGGATTGTAATGCTACCTCCGGTTTTAGGGTGGAGAACATTCTTTGGGACTCTTATTCTGCAAGACAGACACAGTGACTGAAACTATGCTGCACGTTATGATTTGGAACACGGGCTGCTCAGCTTTGTGCATTTTCCCTGTAGTCCGGTGTGTTTCATGTTCCGTGTAAACGTGAAAGTTGTCCTGTTTCGAGCAATGGGTGAAATCATTTATCAATGCAAGAATCGAAATTGCAGTCATGTCAAGCAGCTCATGGTAATTTGACCAAATCATAACCGATCGTGTGTTCTCACGCACTCACAGATGCATTTGGAGCTGAAAAGAGTCTGAGAAGATCGACTCAGCTTACCATTGATTTTTGTCTGGATTGATGGGTATCATTATCTGCTGCGAAATTGTCATTGTAGCCGGGCACATCCCAGCAGCTGTGCGAGTCGGAGAGGGATCATGGAACCCTTTTAACGTGACTTTGCATCTGTTGTTTTGCAGGAGCACAATTGGAAGTGCAAGAAAATGGGCAGCGCTAGTGGCTGGCTGGTAGTGTGGCCGAGCGGTCTAAGGCGCTGGATTTAAGCTCCAGTCTCTGACAGAGGCGTGGGTTCGAATCCCACCGCTGCCATTTCTGCTGACCTTCTCCCACCGCGCAGCTGGTTGAAATGCTGTTTCGACCCCTGCTGCGTTTCTGTTTAAAACAGAAGCGAAATGGGTTTGCTTCCCGGGCAATGAATTGTGGTGTGTGAAAGTGCCGAATTTGGCGAAGCGTCTGTGCTGTCATGATCGTGTTCGCCTCCCGCAGCTCTTCTGTTGCTTTACGTTCCAGGCGAGTTGAATTTTAATGGAACCGAATGGAGACTGTTATTTCATCGCTGTTGTGAAACAAAGTACTACGGTGACTCGACTCGTCGTTATTTGGTTTTCTGGCCAATGAAAAAATCGTTCCAATGAATTTCGATGTCATATGTTATTGAATTTCTCCCATTTCCTTCATCTCCGTCCTGGAGACATCGGAAGGGAAAGGTAATCTAGCCGAGACTGTGATTGGTGAAATTCACTATTTATGGCCCATTCTTATTATGTTCTTTCTTTCTCTCTTTTCAGCATTGTCCGGGAAGTGGTGGTGCACTCAGGCTCCTGTATGTTTGAAAGAGTAGTTTGGAATTGCCCTGTTGTTAGTTGTGAGATTACTTTATGGCTCATGCCCCGGACTGTCTCACATTTAGCATTCATGCTCGCTGTGTCTGGAAATACATTTGGTTTGCCAGTTTTGTTTGTGTTCCGTGTTAAATGCTTTCCGTTTTGCGATTCTCTCAATAAATTACGAGTTAACAGGGTTTCTGAGGTAACTTCCAGCTGCAAAAATCCTGAACTGAGAATCTGGGAAAATTTCCCAGAGTATGGTCAGTCGGAGCAAAAGTAAGGAAGTCGTTCGTTTCTGCAGCGATTCACAATGCTACCGTTCCCGTGAGCAGTCGAACAGGCTATATGATTGTGCCGCAGACTGCGACGGCAAGCTCCGCTAAAGAGTGATCCTTTAATGCCGGTGTAAGCAACACAACGTTATTAGGGCACACCGCGTGGAAACAGATACTTCGGTGTATCTCGTCCATGCTCAGCACATAGCCAAAATTAAACAAGTCCCATTAAACAACGAGCGATTGGAAACAGAAAGGTGAAAAGTAGAATGGCTTCAACTTTCAGTGCTTGAACAAATCTGCTCTCGTAGTGAAATGTAATGCAACTCCATTTAATTACTGTGCAAAGCATTGTCAAGTTTTTCTCCAACCTGGTTCTGATCATATGCCATTCTGTTTGAGAGTGTAGTTCCCGCCTTCTGATCCTTCCATGAAAAGCAGCACCGCATTTGCATTCCTTGCGCAGGTTTGCCCGGTTCAAAGACAGGGAAGAAGCTGATGCTCTGGTATCACAGCGCACCACGGATTCCTGAACTAGTCTGTCTGTCAAATGTACCCCCAAAGTCGTCTCTGAAAGACCTCATTTGGAAGCTGTCTGTCGTTATTCAACGTACGAGAGTTGGCACCAGAGGTCCTGAATCATGTTTTGGAGCAGTTCGCACGGAAGTGGCTCATTCAATCAGCAACAGCAATGAAAGAAATTACACTCTCAGAGGAACCTCTGGACCTATGCTTTCACAGCGTCGCTAGTATTAAGGTGCGCCCCGAGATCTAAGCCACGTTGGAAGTGAGACGGAGGAATCGACAGAGAGGCTACAGAATGACATCGCATCCATTTGGATTTCTTTAAATCACTGACGAGCAGGAAAATGTAAACGGGGAGGGCGAGTGGGGAAGTGAGGCAGTAGCAGCTCTGGTGAAATTCCTTCTTTGTGATTCGCTCAGCAACCAGAGACGTGAAGGTGACTCAGGCGTGAGAGCTCTTCACATCGAGAACAAAAAGCACTCAAGGGCAGTTAGCACCTCTTCCGGAGAGTGGGGTGGGGTGAGCTAATTCCCTTTTGACTTCTCTGACTATGTTCAGAAACTGCTTTTTAGATTGAGGTGAACAGAGACTGCATTTCTTAAAAGCACCATGGAATTTATCAAACTTTATTGTGTCGCTTCCTTTCGATTCCCACACAGGTTTCCAACTCAGTTGGTATCCATGTGGCTCATATCCAGGTGTGAACATCTCTGCAGCGAATTGCACGGTTAAGGCAAAAAGGCAAGGAAAGTGGCATCTCGAATTGGCTCCGAGGTCAGAGCATCCTCGCAATGTGATCTGTCGTTCTCGGATTGTAATGCTACCTCCGGTTTTAGGGTGGAGAACATTCTTTGGGACTCTTATTCTGCAAGACAGACACAGTGACTGAAACTATGCTGCACGTTATGATTTGGAACACGGGCTGCTCAGCTTTGTGCATTTTCCCTGTAGTCCGGTGTGTTTCATGTTCCGTGTAAACGTGAAAGTTGTCCTGTTTCGAGCAATGGGTGAAATCATTTATCAATGCAAGAATCGAAATTGCAGTCATGTCAAGCAGCTCATGGTAATTTGACCAAATCATAACCGATCGTGTGTTCTCACGCACTCACAGATGCATTTGGAGCTGAAAAGAGTCTGAGAAGATCGACTCAGCTTACCATTGATTTTTGTCTGGATTGATGGGTATCATTATCTGCTGCGAAATTGTCATTGTAGCCGGGCACATCCCAGCAGCTGTGCGAGTCGGAGAGGGATCATGGAACCCTTTTAACGTGACTTTGCATCTGTTGTTTTGCAGGAGCACAATTGGAAGTGCAAGAAAATGGGCAGCGCTAGTGGCTGGCTGGTAGTGTGGCCGAGCGGTCTAAGGCGCTGGATTTAAGCTCCAGTCTCTGACAGAGGCGTGGGTTCGAATCCCACCGCTGCCATTTCTGCTGACCTTCTCCCACCGCGCAGCTGGTTGAAATGCTGTTTCGACCCCTGCTGCGTTTCTGTTTAAAACAGAAGCGAAATGGGTTTGCTTCCCGGGCAATGAATTGTGGTGTGTGAAAGTGCCGAATTTGGCGAAGCGTCTGTGCTGTCATGATCGTGTTCGCCTCCCGCAGCTCTTCTGTTGCTTTACGTTCCAGGCGAGTTGAATTTTAATGGAACCGAATGGAGACTGTTATTTCATCGCTGTTGTGAAACAAAGTACTACGGTGACTCGACTCGTCGTTATTTGGTTTTCTGGCCAATGAAAAAATCGTTCCAATGAATTTCGATGTCATATGTTATTGAATTTCTCCCATTTCCTTCATCTCCGTCCTGGAGACATCGGAAGGGAAAGGTAATCTAGCCGAGACTGTGATTGGTGAAATTCACTTTTTATGGCCCATTCTTATTATGTTCTTTCTTTCTCTCTTTTCAGCATTGTCCGGGAAGTGGTGGTGCACTCAGGCTCCTGTATGTTTGAAAGAGTAGTTTGGAATTGCCCTGTTGTTAGTTGTGAGATTACATTATGGCTCATGCCCCGGACTGTCTCACATTTAGCATTCATGCTCGCTGTGTCTGGAAATACATTTGGTTTGCCAGTTTTGTTTGTGTTCCGTGTTAAATGCTTTCCGTTTTGCGATTCTCTCAATAAATTACGAGTTAACAGGGTTTCTGAGGTAACTTCCAGCTGCAAAAATCCTGAACTGAGAATCTGGGAAAATTTCCCAGAGTATGGTCAGTCGGAGCAAAAGTAAGGAAGTCGTTCGTTTCTGCAGCGATTCACAATGCTACCGTTCCCGTGAGCAGTCGAACAGGCTATATGATTGTGCCGCAGACTGCGACGGCAAGCTCCGCTAAAGAGTGATCCTTTAATGCCGGTTTAAGCAACACAACGTTATTAGGGCACACCGCGTGGAAACAGATACTTCGGTGTATCTCGTCCATGCTCAGCACATAGCCAAAATTAAACAAGTCCCATTAAACAACGAGCGATTGGAAACAGAAAGGTGAAAAGTAGAATGGCTTCAACTTTCAGTGCTTGAACAAATCTGCTCTCGTAGTGAAATGTAATGCAACTCCATTTAATTACTGTGCAAAGCATTGTCAAGTTTTTCTCCAACCTGGTTCTGATCATATGCCATTCTGTTTGAGAGTGTAGTTCCCGCCTTCTGATCCTTCCATGAAAAGCAGCACCGCATTTGCATTCCTTGCGCAGGTTTGCCCGGTTCAAAGACAGGGAAGAAGCTGATGCTCTGGTATCACAGCGCACCACGGATTCCTGAACTAGTCTGTCTGTCAAATGTACCCCCAAAGTCGTCTCTGAAAGACCTCATTTGGAAGCTGTCTGTCGTTATTCAACGTACGAGAGTTGGCACCAGAGGTCCTGAATCATGTTTTGGAGCAGTTCGCACGGAAGTGGCTCATTCAATCAGCAACAGCAATGAAAGAAATTACACTCTCAGAGGAACCTCTGGACCTATGCTTTCACAGCGTCGCTAGTATTAAGGTGCGCCCCGAGATCTAAGCCACGTTGGAAGTGAGACGGAGGAATCGACAGAGAGGCTACAGAATGACATCGCATCCATTTGGATTTCTTTAAATCACTGACGAGCAGGAAAATGTAAACGGGGAGGGCGAGTGGGGAAGTGAGGCAGTAGCAGCTCTGGTGAAATTCCTTCTTTGTGATTCGCTCAGCAACCAGAGACGTGAAGGTGACTCAGGCGTGAGAGCTCTTCACATCGAGAACAAAAAGCACTCAAGGGCAGTTAGCACCTCTTCCGGAGAGTGGGGTGGGGTGAGCTAATTCCCTTTTGACTTCTCTGACTATGTTCAGAAACTGCCTTTTAGATTGAGGTGAACAGAGACTGCATTTCTTAAAAGCACCATGGAATTTATCAAACTTTATTGTGTCGCTTCCTTTCGATTCCCACACAGGTTTCCAACTCAGTTGGTATCCATGTGGCTCATATCCAGGTGTGAACATCTCTGCAGCGAATTGCACGGTTAAGGCAAAAAGGCAAGGAAAGTGGCATCTCGAATTGGCTCCGAGGTCAGAGCATCCTCGCAATGTGATCTGTCGTTCTCGGATTGTAATGCTACCTCCGGTTTTAGGGTGGAGAACATTCTTTGGGACTCTTATTCTGCAAGACAGACACAGTGACTGAAACTATGCTGCACGTTATGATTTGGAACACGGGCTGCTCAGCTTTGTGCATTTTCCCTGTAGTCCGGTGTGTTTCATGTTCCGTGTAAACGTGAAAGTTGTCCTGTTTCGAGCAATGGGTGAAATCATTTATCAATGCAAGAATCGAAATTGCAGTCATGTCAAGCAGCTCATGGTAATTTGACCAAATCATAACCGATCGTGTGTTCTCACGCACTCACAGATGCATTTGGAGCTGAAAAGAGTCTGAGAAGATCGACTCAGCTTTCCATTGATTTTTGTCTGGATTGATGGGTATCATTATCTGCTGCGAAATTGTCATTGTAGCCGGGCACATCCCAGCAGCTGTGCGAGTCGGAGAGGGATCATGGAACCCTTTTAACGTGACTTTGCATCTGTTGTTTTGCAGGAGCACAATTGGAAGTGCAAGAAAATTGGCAGCGCTAGTGGTTGGCTGGTAGTGTGGCCGAGCGCTCTAAGGCGCGGGATTTAAGCTCCAGTCTCTGACAGAGGCGTGGGTTCGAATCCCACCGCTGCCATTTCTGCTGACCTTCTCCAATCGCGCAGCTGGTTGAAATGCTGTTTCGACCCCTGCTGCGTTTCTGTTTAAAACAGAAGCGAAATGGGTTTGCTTCCCGGGCAATTAATTGTGGTGTGTGAAAGTGCCGAATTTGGCGAAGCGTCTGTGCTGTCATGATCGTGTTCGCCTCCCGCAGCTCTTCTGTTGCTTTACGTTCCAGGCGAGTTGAATTTTAATGGAATCGAATGGAGACTGTTATTTCATCGCTGTTGTGAAACAAAGTACTACGGTGACTCGACTCGTCGTTATTTGGTTTTCTGGCCAATGAAAAAATCGTTCCAATGAATTTCGATGTCATATGTTATTGAATTTCTCCCATTTCCTTCATCTCCGTCCTGGAGACATCGGAAGGGAAAGGTAATCTAGCCGAGACTGTGATTGGTGAAATTCACTTTTTATGGCCCATTCTTATTATGTTCTTTCTTTCTCTCTTTTCAGCATTGTCCGGGAAGTGGTGGTGCACTCAGGCTCCTGTATGTTTGAAAGAGTAGTTTGGAATTGCCCTGTTGTTAGTTGTGAGATTACTTTATGGCTCATGCCCCGGACTGTCTCACATTTAGCATTCATGCTCGCTGTGTCTGGAAATACATTTGGTTTGCCAGTTTTGTTTGTGTTCCGTGTTAAATGCTTTCCGTTTTGCGATTCTCTCAATAAATTACGAGTTAACAGGGTTTCTGAGGTAACTTCCAGCTGCAAAAATCCTGAACTGAGAATCTGGGAAAATTTCCCAGAGTATGGTCAGTCGGAGCAAAAGTAAGGAAGTCGTTCGTTTCTGCAGCGATTCACAATGCTACCGTTCCCGTGAGCAGTCGAACAGGCTATATGATTGTGCCGCAGACTGCGACGGCAAGCTCCGCTAAAGAGTGATCCTTTAATGCCGGTGTAAGCAACACAACGTTATTAGGGCACACCGCGTGGAAACAGATACTTCGGTGTATCTCGTCCATGCTCAGCACATAGCCAAAATTAAACAAGTCCCATTAAACAACGAGCGATTGGAAACAGAAAGGTGAAAAGTAGAATGGCTTCAACTTTCAGTGCTTGAACAAATCTGCTCTCGTAGTGAAATGTAATGCAACTCCATTTAATTACTGTGCAAAGCATTGTCAAGTTTTTCTCCAACCTGGTTCTGATCATATGCCATTCTGTTTGAGAGTGTAGTTCCCGCCTTCTGATCCTTCCATGAAAAGCAGCACCGCATTTGCATTCCTTGCGCAGGTTTGCCCGGTTCAAAGACAGGGAAGAAGCTGATGCTCTGGTATCACAGCGCACCACGGATTCCTGAACTAGTCTGTCTGTCAAATGTACCCCCAAAGTCGTCTCTGAAAGACCTCATTTGGAAGCTGTCTGTCGTTATTCAACGTACGAGAGTTGGCACCAGAGGTCCTGAATCATGTTTTGGAGCAGTTCGCACGGAAGTGGCTCATTCAATCAGCAACAGCAATGAAAGAAATTACACTCTCAGAGGAACCTCTGGACCTATGCTTTCACAGCGTCGCTAGTATTAAGGTGCGCCCCGAGATCTAAGCCACGTTGGAAGTGAGACGGAGGAATCGACAGAGAGGCTACAGAATGACATCGCATCCATTTGGATTTCTTTAAATCACTGACGAGCAGGAAAATGTAAACGGGGAGGGCGAGTGGGGAAGTGAGGCAGTAGCAGCTCTGGTGAAATTCCTTCTTTGTGATTCGCTCAGCAACCAGAGACGTGAAGGTGACTCAGGCGTGAGAGCTCTTCACATCGAGAACAAAAAGCACTCAAGGGCAGTTAGCACCTCTTCCGGAGAGTGGGGTGGGGTGAGCTAATTCCCTTTTGACTTCTCTGACTATGTTCAGAAACTGCCTTTTAGATTGAGGTGAACAGAGACTGCATTTCTTAAAAGCACCATGGAATTTATCAAACTTTATTGTGTCGCTTCCTTTCGATTCCCACACAGGTTTCCAACTCAGTTGGTATCCATGTGGCTCATATCCAGGTGTGAACATCTCTGCAGCGAATTGCACGGTTAAGGCAAAAAGGCAAGGAAAGTGGCATCTCGAATTGGCTCCGAGGTCAGAGCATCCTCGCAATGTGATCTGTCGTTCTCGGATTGTAATGCTACCTCCGGTTTTAGGGTGGAGAACATTCTTTGGGACTCTTATTCTGCAAGACAGACACAGTGACTGAAACTATGCTGCACGTTATGATTTGGAACACGGGCTGCTCAGCTTTGTGCATTTTCCCTGTAGTCCGGTGTGTTTCATGTTCCGTGTAAACGTGAAAGTTGTCCTGTTTCGAGCAATGGGTGAAATCATTTATCAATGCAAGAATCGAAATTGCAGTCATGTCAAGCAGCTCATGGTAATTTGACCAAATCATAACCGATCGTGTGTTCTCACGCACTCACAGATGCATTTGGAGCTGAAAAGAGTCTGAGAAGATCGACTCAGCTTACCATTGATTTTTGTCTGGATTGATGGGTATCATTATCTGCTGCGAAATTGTCATTGTAGCCGGGCACATCCCAGCAGCTGTGCGAGTCGGAGAGGGATCATGGAACCCTTTTAACGTGACTTTGCATCTGTTGTTTTGCAGGAGCACAATTGGAAGTGCAAGAAAATGGGCAGCGCTAGTGGCTGGCTGGTAGTGTGGCCGAGCGGTCTAAGGCGCTGGATTTAAGCTCCAGTCTCTGACAGAGGCGTGGGTTCGAATCCCACCGCTGCCAATTCTGCTGACCTTCTCCAATCGCGCAGCTGGTTGAAATGCTGTTTCGACCCCTGCTGCGTTTCTGTTTAAAACAGAAGCGAAATGGGTTTGCTTCCCGGGCAATTAATCGTGGTGTGTGAAAGTGCCGAATTTAGCGAAGCGTCTGTGCTGTCATGATCGTGTTCGCCTCCCGCAGCTCTTCTGTTGCTTTACGTTCCAGGCGAGTTGAATTTTAATGGAATCGAATGGAGACTGTTATTTCATCGCTGTTGTGAAACAAAGTACTACGGTGACTCGACTCGTCGTTATTTGGTTTTCTGGCCAATGAAAAAATCGTTCCAATGAATTTCGATGTCATATGTTATTGAATTTCTCCCATTTCCTTCATCTCCGTCCTGGAGACATCGGAAGGGAAAGGTAATCTAGCCGAGACTGTGATTGGTGAAATTCACTTTTTATGGCCCATTCTTATTATGTTCTTTCTTTCTCTCTTTTCAGCATTGTCCGGGAAGTGGTGGTGCACTCAGGCTCCTGTATGTTTGAAAGAGTAGTTTGGAATTGCCCTGTTGTTAGTTGTGAGATTACTTTATGGCTCATGCCCCGGACTGTCTCACATTTAGCATTCATGCTCGCTGTGTCTGGAAATACATTTGGTTTGCCAGTTTTGTTTGTGTTCCGTGTTAAATGCTTTCCGTTTTGCGATTCTCTCAATAAATTACGAGTTAACAGGGTTTCTGAGGTAACTTCCAGCTGCAAAAATCCTGAACTGAGAATCTGGGAAAATTTCCCAGAGTATGGTCAGTCGGAGCAAAAGTAAGGAAGTCGTTCGTTTCTGCAGCGATTCACAATGCTACCGTTCCCGTGAGCAGTCGAACAGGCTATATGATTGTGCCGCAGACTGCGACGGCAAGCTCCGCTAAAGAGTGATCCTTTAATGCCGGTGTAAGCAACACAACGTTATTAGGGCACACCGCGTGGAAACAGATACTTCGGTGTATCTCGTCCATGCTCAGCACATAGCCAAAATTAAACAAGTCCCATTAAACAACGAGCGATTGGAAACAGAAAGGTGAAAAGTAGAATGGCTTCAACTTTCAGTGCTTGAACAAATCTGCTCTCGTAGTGAAATGTAATGCAACTCCATTTAATTACTGTGCAAAGCATTGTCAAGTTTTTCTCCAACCTGGTTCTGATCATATGCCATTCTGTTTGAGAGTGTAGTTCCCGCCTTCTGATCCTTCCATGAAAAGCAGCACCGCATTTGCATTCCTTGCGCAGGTTTGCCCGGTTCAAAGACAGGGAAGAAGCTGATGCTCTGGTATCACAGCGCACCACGGATTCCTGAACTAGTCTGTCTGTCAAATGTACCCCCAAAGTCGTCTCTGAAAGACCTCATTTGGAAGCTGTCTGTCGTTATTCAACGTACGAGAGTTGGCACCAGAGGTCCTGAATCATGTTTTGGAGCAGTTCGCACGGAAGTGGCTCATTCAATCAGCAACAGCAATGAAAGAAATTACACTCTCAGAGGAACCTCTGGACCTATGCTTTCACAGCGTCGCTAGTATTAAGGTGCGCCCCGAGATCTAAGCCACGTTGGAAGTGAGACGGAGGAATCGACAGAGAGGCTACAGAATGACATCGCATCCATTTGGATTTCTTTAAATCACTGACGAGCAGGAAAATGTAAACGGGGAGGGCGAGTGGGGAAGTGAGGCAGTAGCAGCTCTGGTGAAATTCCTTCTTTGTGATTCGCTCAGCAACCAGAGACGTGAAGGTGACTCAGGCGTGAGAGCTCTTCACATCGAGAACAAAAAGCACTCAAGGGCAGTTAGCACCTCTTCCGGAGAGTGGGGTGGGGTGAGCTAATTCCCTTTTGACTTCTCTGACTATGTTCAGAAACTGCTTTTTAGATTGAGGTGAACAGAGACTGCATTTCTTAAAAGCACCATGGAATTTATCAAACTTTATTGTGTCGCTTCCTTTCGATTCCCACACAGGTTTCCAACTCAGTTGGTATCCATGTGGCTCATATCCAGGTGTGAACATCTCTGCAGCGAATTGCACGGTTAAGGCAAAAAGGCAAGGAAAGTGGCATCTCGAATTGGCTCCGAGGTCAGAGCATCCTCGCAATGTGATCTGTCGTTCTCGGATTGTAATGCTACCTCCGGTTTTAGGGTGGAGAACATTCTTTGGGACTCTTATTCTGCAAGACAGACACAGTGACTGAAACTATGCTGCACGTTATGATTTGGAACACGGGCTGCTCAGCTTTGTGCATTTTCCCTGTAGTCCGGTGTGTTTCATGTTCCGTGTAAACGTGAAAGTTGTCCTGTTTCGAGCAATGGGTGAAATCATTTATCAATGCAAGAATCGAAATTGCAGTCATGTCAAGCAGCTCATGGTAATTTGACCAAATCATAACCGATCGTGTGTTCTCACGCACTCACAGATGCATTTGGAGCTGAAAAGAGTCTGAGAAGATCGACTCAGCTTACCATTGATTTTTGTCTGGATTGATGGGTATCATTATCTGCTGCGAAATTGTCATTGTAGCCGGGCACATCCCAGCAGCTGTGCGAGTCGGAGAGGGATCATGGAACCCTTTTAACGTGACTTTGCATCTGTTGTTTTGCAGGAGCACAATTGGAAGTGCAAGAAAATGGGCAGCGCGAGTGGCTGGCTGGTAGTGTGGCCGAGCGGTCTAAGGCGCTGGATTTAAGCTCCAGTCTCTGACAGAGGCGTGGGTTCGAATCCCACAGCTGCCATTTCTGCTGACCTTCTCCAATCGCGCAGCTGGTTGAAATGCTGTTTCGACCCCTGCTGCGTTTCTGTTTAAAACAGAAGCGAAATGGGTTTGCTTCCCGGGCAATTAATTGTGGTGTGTGAAAGTGCCGAATTTGGCGAAGCGTCTGTGCTGTCATGATCGTGTTCGCCTCCCGCAGCTCTTCTGTTGCTTTACGTTCCAGGCGAGTTGAATTTTAATGGAATCGAATGGAGACTGTTATTTCATCGCTGTTGTGAAACAAAGTACTACGGTGACTCGACTCGTCGTTATTTGGTTTTCTGGCCAATGAAAAAATCGTTCCAATGAATTTCGATGTCATATGTTATTGAATTTCTCCCATTTCCTTCATCTCCGTCCTGGAGACATCGGAAGGGAAAGGTAATCTAGCCGAGACTGTGATTGGTGAAATTCACTTTTTATGGCCCATTCTTATTATGTTCTTTCTTTCTCTCTTTTCAGCATTGTCCGGGAAGTGGTGGTGCACTCAGGCTCCTGTATGTTTGAAAGAGTAGTTTGGAATTGCCCTGTTGTTAGTTGTGAGATTACATTATGGCTCATGCCCCGGACTGTCTCACATTTAGCATTCATGCTCGCTGTGTCTGGAAATACATTTGGTTTGCCAGTTTTGTTTGTGTTCCGTGTTAAATGCTTTCCGTTTTGCGATTCTCTCAATAAATTACGAGTTAACAGGGTTTCTGAGGTAACTTCCAGCTGCAAAAATCCTGAACTGAGAATCTGGGAAAATTTCCCAGAGTATGGTCAGTCGGAGCAAAAGTAAGGAAGTCGTTCGTTTCTGCAGCGATTCACAATGCTACCGTTCCCGTGAGCAGTCGAACAGGCTATATGATTGTGCCGCAGACTGCGACGGCAAGCTCCGCTAAAGAGTGATCCTTTAATGCCGGTTTAAGCAACACAACGTTATTAGGGCACACCGCGTGGAAACAGATACTTCGGTGTATCTCGTCCATGCTCAGCACATAGCCAAAATTAAACAAGTCCCATTAAACAACGAGCGATTGGAAACAGAAAGGTGAAAAGTAGAATGGCTTCAACTTTCAGTGCTTGAACAAATCTGCTCTCGTAGTGAAATGTAATGCAACTCCATTTAATTACTGTGCAAAGCATTGTCAAGTTTTTCTCCAACCTGGTTCTGATCATATGCCATTCTGTTTGAGAGTGTAGTTCCCGCCTTCTGATCCTTCCATGAAAAGCAGCACCGCATTTGCATTCCTTGCGCAGGTTTGCCCGGTTCAAAGACAGGGAAGAAGCTGATGCTCTGGTATCACAGCGCACCACGGATTCCTGAACTAGTCTGTCTGTCAAATGTACCCCCAAAGTCGTCTCTGAAAGACCTCATTTGGAAGCTGTCTGTCGTTATTCAACGTACGAGAGTTGGCACCAGAGGTCCTGAATCATGTTTTGGAGCAGTTCGCACGGAAGTGGCTCATTCAATCAGCAACAGCAATGAAAGAAATTACACTCTCAGAGGAACCTCTGGACCTATGCTTTCACAGCGTCGCTAGTATTAAGGTGCGCCCCGAGATCTAAGCCACGTTGGAAGTGAGACGGAGGAATCGACAGAGAGGCTACAGAATGACATCGCATCCATTTGGATTTCTTTAAATCACTGACGAGCAGGAAAATATAAACGGGGAGGGCGAGTGGGGAAGTGAGGCAGTAGCAGCTCTGGTGAAATTCCTTCTTTGTGATTCGCTCAGCAATCAGAGACGTGAAGGTGACTCAGGCGTGAGAGCTCTTCACATCGAGAACAAAAAGCACTCAAGGGCAGTTAGCACCTCTTCCGGAGAGTGGGGTGGGGTGAGCTAATTCCCTTTTGAGTTCTCTGACTATGTTCAGAAACTGCCTTTTAGATTGAGGTGAACAGAGACTGCATTTCTTAAAAGCACCATGGAATTTATCAAACTTTATTGTGTTGCTTCCTTTCGATTCCCACACAGGTTTCCAACTCAGTTGGTATCCATGTGGCTCATATCCAGGTGTGAACATCTCTGCAGCGAATTGCACGGTTAAGGCAAAAAGGCAAGGAAAGTGGCATCTCGAATTGGCTCCGAGGTCAGAGCATCCTCGCAATGTGATCTGTCGTTCTCGGATTGTAATGCTACCTCCGGTTTTAGGGTGGAGAACATTCTTTGGGACTCTTATTCTGCAAGACAGACACAGTGACTGAAACTATGCTGCACGTTATGATTTGGAACACGGGCTGCTCAGCTTTGTGCATTTTCCCTGTAGTCCGGTGTGTTTCATGTTCCGTGTAAACGTGAAAGTTGTCCTGTTTCGAGCAATGGGTGAAATCATTTATCAATGCAAGAATCGAAATTGCAGTCATGTCAAGCAGCTCATGGTAATTTGACCAAATCATAACCGATCGTGTGTTCTCACGCACTCACAGATGCATTTGGAGCTGAAAAGAGTCTGAGAAGATCGACTCAGCTTACCATTGATTTTTGTCTGGATTGATGGGTATCATTATCTGCTGCGAAATTGTCATTGTAGCCGGGCACATCCCAGCAGCTGTGCGAGTCGGAGAGGGATCATGGAACCCTTTTAACGTGACTTTGCATCTGTTGTTTTGCAGGAGCACAATTGGAAGTGCAAGAAAATGGGCAGCGCTAGTGGCTGGCTGGTAGTGTGGCCGAGCGGTCTAAGGCGCTGGATTTAAACTCCAGTCTCTGACAGAGGCGTGGGTTCGAATCCCACAGCTGCCATTTCTGCTGACCTTCTCCAATCGCGCAGCTGGTTGAAATGCTGTTTCGACCCCTGCTGCGTTTCTGTTTAAAACAGAAGCGAAATGGGTTTGCTTCCCGGGCAATTAATTGTGGTGTGTGAAAGTGCCGAATTTAGCGAAGCGTCTGTGCTGTCATGATCGTGTTCGCCTCCCGCAGCTCTTCTGTTGCTTTACGTTCCAGGCGAGTTGAATTTTAATGGAACCGAATGGAGACTGTTATTTCATCGCTGTTGTGAAACAAAGTACTACGGTGACTCGACTCGTCGTTATTTGGTTTTCTGGCCAATGAAAAAATCGTTCCAATGAATTTCGATGTCATATGTTATTGAATTTCTCCCATTTCCTTCATCTCCGTCCTGGAGACATCGGAAGGGAAAGGTAATCTAGCCGAGACTGTGATTGGTGAAATTCACTTTTTATGGCCCATTCTTATTATGTTCTTTCTTTCTCTCTTTTCAGCATTGTCCGGGAAGTGGTGGTGCACTCAGGCTCCTGTATGTTTGAAAGAGTAGTTTGGAATTGCCCTGTTGTTAGTTGTGAGATTACATTATGGCTCATGCCCCGGACTGTCTCACATTTAGCATTCATGCTCGCTGTGTCTGGAAATACATTTGGTTTGCCAGTTTTGTTTGTGTTCCGTGTTAAATGCTTTCCGTTTTGCGATTCTCTCAATAAATTACGACTGAACAGGGTTTCTGAGGTAACTTCCAGCTGCAAAAATCCTGAACTGAGAATCTGGGAAAATTTCCCAGAGTATGGTCAGTCGGAGCAAAAGTAAGGAAGTCGTTCGTTTCTGCAGCGATTCACAATGCTACCGTTCCCGTGAGCAGTCGAACAGGCTATATGATTGTGCCGCAGACTGCGACGGCAAGCTCCGCTAAAGAGTGATCCTTTAATGCCGGTGTAAGCAACACAACGTTATTAGGGCACACCGCGTGGAAACAGATACTTCGGTGTATCTCGTCCATGCTCAGCACATAGCCAAAATTAAACAAGTCCCATTAAACAACGAGCGATTGGAAACAGAAAGGTGAAAAGTAGAATGGCTTCAACTTTCAGTGCTTGAACAAATCTGCTCTCGTAGTGAAATGTAATGCAACTCCATTTAATTACTGTGCAAAGCATTGTCAAGTTTTTCTCCAACCTGGTTCTGATCATATGCCATTCTGTTTGAGAGTGTAGTTCCCGCCTTCTGATCCTTCCATGAAAAGCAGCACCGCATTTGCATTCCTTGCGCAGGTTTGCCCGGTTCAAAGACAGGGAAGAAGCTGATGCTCTGGTATCACAGCGCACCACGGATTCCTGAACTAGTCTGTCTGTCAAATGTACCCCCAAAGTCGTCTCTGAAAGACCTCATTTGGAAGCTGTCTGTCGTTATTCAACGTACGAGAGTTGGCACCAGAGGTCCTGAATCATGTTTTGGAGCAGTTCGCACGGAAGTGGCTCATTCAATCAGCAACAGCAATGAAAGAAATTACACTCTCAGAGGAACCTCTGGACCTATGCTTTCACAGCGTCGCTAGTATTAAGGTGCGCCCCGAGATCTAAGCCACGTTGGAAGTGAGACGGAGGAATCGACAGAGAGGCTACAGAATGACATCGCATCCATTTGGATTTCTTTAAATCACTGACGAGCAGGAAAATGTAAACGGGGAGGGCGAGTGGGGAAGTGAGGCAGTAGCAGCTCTGGTGAAATTCCTTCTTTGTGATTCGCTCAGCAACCAGAGACGTGAAGGTGACTCAGGCGTGAGAGCTCTTCACATCGAGAACAAAAAGCACTCAAGGGCAGTTAGCACCTCTTCCGGAGAGTGGGGTGGGGTGAGCTAATTCCCTTTTGACTTCTCTGACTATGTTCAGAAACTGCTTTTTAGATTGAGGTGAACAGAGACTGCATTTCTTAAAAGCACCATGGAATTTATCAAACTTTATTGTGTCGCTTCCTTTCGATTCCCACACAGGTTTCCAACTCAGTTGGTATCCATGTGGCTCATATCCAGGTGTGAACATCTCTGCAGCGAATTGCACGGTTAAGGCAAAAAGGCAAGGAAAGTGGCATCTCGAATTGGCTCCGAGGTCAGAGCATCCTCGCAATGTGATCTGTCGTTCTCGGATTGTAATGCTACCTCCGGTTTTAGGGTGGAGAACATTCTTTGGGACTCTTATTCTGCAAGACAGACACAGTGACTGAAACTATGCTGCACGTTATGATTTGGAACACGGGCTGCTCAGCTTTGTGCATTTTCCCTGTAGTCCGGTGTGTTTCATGTTCCGTGTAAACGTGAAAGTTGTCCTGTTTCGAGCAATGGGTGAAATCATTTATCAATGCAAGAATCGAAATTGCAGTCATGTCAAGCAGCTCATGGTAATTTGACCAAATCATAACCGATCGTGTGTTCTCACGCACTCACAGATGCATTTGGAGCTGAAAAGAGTCTGAGAAGATCGACTCAGCTTACCATTGATTTTTGTCTGGATTGATGGGTATCATTATCTGCTGCGAAATTGTCATTGTAGCCGGGCACATCCCAGCAGCTGTGCGAGTCGGAGAGGGATCATGGAACCCTTTTAACGTGACTTTGCATCTGTTGTTTTGCAGGAGCACAATTGGAAGTGCAAGAAAATGGGCAGCGCTAGTGGCTGGCTGGTAGTGTGGCCGAGCGGTCTAAGGCGCTGGATTTAAGCTCCAGTCTCTGACAGAGGCGTGGGTTCGAATCCCACCGCTGCCATTTCTGCTGACCTTCTCCAATCGCGCAGCTGGTTGAAATGCTGTTTCGACCCCTGCTGCGTTTCTGTTTAAAACAGAAGCGAAATGGGTTTGCTTCCCGGGCAATTAATTGTGGTGTGTGAAAGTGCCGAATTTGGCGAAGCGTCTGTGCTGTCATGATCGTGTTCGCCTCCCGCAGCTCTTCTGTTGCTTTACGTTCCAGGCGAGTTGAATTTTAATGGAATCGAATGGAGACTGTTATTTCATCGCTGTTGTGAAACAAAGTACTACGGTGACTCGACTCGTCGTTATTTGGTTTTCTGGCCAATGAAAAAATCGTTCCAATGAATTTCGATGTCATATGTTATTGAATTTCTCCCATTTCCTTCATCTCCGTCCTGGAGACATCGGAAGGGAAAGGTAATCTAGCCGAGACTGTGATTGGTGAAATTCACTTTTTATGGCCCATTCTTATTATGTTCTTTCTTTCTCTCTTTTCAGCATTGTCCGGGAAGTGGTGGTGCACTCAGGCTCCTGTATGTTTGAAAGAGTAGTTTGGAATTGCCCTGTTGTTAGTTGTGAGATTACATTATGGCTCATGCCCCGGACTGTCTCACATTTAGCATTCATGCTCGCTGTGTCTGGAAATACATTTGGTTTGCCAGTTTTGTTTGTGTTCCGTGTTAAATGCTTTCCGTTTTGCGATTCTCTCAATAAATTACGAGTTAACAGGGTTTCTGAGGTAACTTCCAGCTGCAAAAATCCTGAACTGAGAATCTGGGAAAATTTCCCAGAGTATGGTCAGTCGGAGCAAAAGTAAGGAAGTCGTTCGTTTCTGCAGCGATTCACAATGCTACCGTTCCCGTGAGCAGTCGAACAGGCTATATGATTGTGCCGCAGACTGCGACGGCAAGCTCCGCTAAAGAGTGATCCTTTAATGCCGGTTTAAGCAACACAACGTTATTAGGGCACACCGCGTGGAAACAGATACTTCGGTGTATCTCGTCCATGCTCAGCACATAGCCAAAATTAAACAAGTCCCATTAAACAACGAGCGATTGGAAACAGAAAGGTGAAAAGTAGAATGGCTTCAACTTTCAGTGCTTGAACAAATCTGCTCTCGTAGTGAAATGTAATGCAACTCCATTTAATTACTGTGCAAAGCATTGTCAAGTTTTTCTCCAACCTGGTTCTGATCATATGCCATTCTGTTTGAGAGTGTAGTTCCCGCCTTCTGATCCTTCCATGAAAAGCAGCACCGCATTTGCATTCCTTGCGCAGGTTTGCCCGGTTCAAAGACAGGGAAGAAGCTGATGCTCTGGTATCACAGCGCACCACGGATTCCTGAACTAGTCTGTCTGTCAAATGTACCCCCAAAGTCGTCTCTGAAAGACCTCATTTGGAAGCTGTCTGTCGTTATTCAACGTACGAGAGTTGGCACCAGAGGTCCTGAATCATGTTTTGGAGCAGTTCGCACGGAAGTGGCTCATTCAATCAGCAACAGCAATGAAAGAAATTACACTCTCAGAGGAACCTCTGGACCTATGCTTTCACAGCGTCGCTAGTATTAAGGTGCGCCCCGAGATCTAAGCCACGTTGGAAGTGAGACGGAGGAATCGACAGAGAGGCTACAGAATGACATCGCATCCATTTGGATTTCTTTAAATCACTGACGAGCAGGAAAATGTAAACGGGGAGGGCGAGTGGGGAAGTGAGGCAGTAGCAGCTCTGGTGAAATTCCTTCTTTGTGATTCGCTCAGCAACCAGAGACGTGAAGGTGACTCAGGCGTGAGAGCTCTTCACATCGAGAACAAAAAGCACTCAAGGGCAGTTAGCACCTCTTCCGGAGAGTGGGGTGGGGTGAGCTAATTCCCTTTTGACTTCTCTGACTATGTTCAGAAACTGCCTTTTAGATTGAGGTGAACAGAGACTGCATTTCTTAAAAGCACCATGGAATTTATCAAACTTTATTGTGTCGCTTCCTTTCGATTCCCACACAGGTTTCCAACTCAGTTGGTATCCATGTGGCTCATATCCAGGTGTGAACATCTCTGCAGCGAATTGCACGGTTAAGGCAAAAAGGCAAGGAAAGTGGCATCTCGAATTGGCTCCGAGGTCAGAGCATCCTCGCAATGTGATCTGTCGTTCTCGGATTGTAATGCTACCTCCGGTTTTAGGGTGGAGAACATTCTTTGGGACTCTTATTCTGCAAGACAGACACAGTGACTGAAACTATGCTGCACGTTATGATTTGGAACACGGGCTGCTCAGCTTTGTGCATTTTCCCTGTAGTCCGGTGTGTTTCATGTTCCGTGTAAACGTGAAAGTTGTCCTGTTTCGAGCAATGGGTGAAATCATTTATCAATGCAAGAATCGAAATTGCAGTCATGTCAAGCAGCTCATGGTAATTTGACCAAATCATAACCGATCGTGTGTTCTCACGCACTCACAGATGCATTTGGAGCTGAAAAGAGTCTGAGAAGATCGACTCAGCTTACCATTGATTTTTGTCTGGATTGATGGGTATCATTATCTGCTGCGAAATTGTCATTGTAGCCGGGCACATCCCAGCAGCTGTGCGAGTCGGAGAGGGATCATGGAACCCTTTTAACGTGACTTTGCATCTGTTGTTTTGCAGGAGCACAATTGGAAGTGCAAGAAAATGGGCAGCGCTAGTGGCTGGCTGGTAGTGTGGCCGAGCGGTCTAAGGCGCTGGATTTAAGCTCCAGTCTCTGACAGAGGCGTGGGTTCGAATCCCACCGCTGCCATTTCTGCTGACCTTCTCCAATCGCGCAGCTGGTTGAAATGCTGTTTCGACCCCTGCTGCGTTTCTGTTTAAAACAGAAGCGAAATGGGTTTGCTTCCCGGGCAATTAATCGTGGTGTGTGAAAGTGCCGAATTTAGCGAAGCGTCTGTGCTGTCATGATCGTGTTCGCCTCCCGCAGCTCTTCTGTTGCTTTACGTTCCAGGCGAGTTGAATTTTAATGGAATCGAATGGAGACTGTTATTTCATCGCTGTTGTGAAACAAAGTACTACGGTGACTCGACTCGTCGTTATTTGGTTTTCTGGCCAATGAAAAAATCGTTCCAATGAATTTCGATGTCATATGTTATTGAATTTCTCCCATTTCCTTCATCTCCGTCCTGGAGACATCGGAAGGGAAAGGTAATCTAGCCGAGACTGTGATTGGTGAAATTCACTTTTTATGGCCCATTCTTATTATGTTCTTTCTTTCTCTCTTTTCAGCATTGTCCGGGAAGTGGTGGTGCACTCAGGCTCCTGTATGTTTGAAAGAGTAGTTTGGAATTGCCCTGTTGTTAGTTGTGAGATTACATTATGGCTCATGCCCCGGACTGTCTCACATTTAGCATTCATGCTCGCTGTGTCTGGAAATACATTTGGTTTGCCAGTTTTGTTTGTGTTCCGTGTTAAATGCTTTCCGTTTTGCGATTCTCTCAATAAATTACGAGTTAACAGGGTTTCTGAGGTAACTTCCAGCTGCAAAAATCCTGAACTGAGAATCTGGGAAAATTTCCCAGAGTATGGTCAGTCGGAGCAAAAGTAAGGAAGTCGTTCGTTTCTGCAGCGATTCACAATGCTACCGTTCCCGTGAGCAGTCGAACAGGCTATATGATTGTGCCGCAGACTGCGACGGCAAGCTCCGCTAAAGAGTGATCCTTTAATGCCGGTGTAAGCAACACAACGTTATTAGGGCACACCGCGTGGAAACAGATACTTCGGTGTATCTCGTCCATGCTCAGCACATAGCCAAAATTAA
Source organism: Chiloscyllium punctatum (assembly GCF_047496795.1). NCBI lineage: Eukaryota > Metazoa > Chordata > Chondrichthyes > Orectolobiformes > Hemiscylliidae > Chiloscyllium > Chiloscyllium punctatum. The sequence continues at coordinate 66,719,911 of NC_092779.1, read as the reverse complement.
ACAAGTCCCATTAAACAACGAGCGATTGGAAACAGAAAGGTGAAAAGTAGAATGGCTTCAACTTTCAGTGCCTGAACAAATCTGCTCTCGTAGTGAAATGTAATGCAACTCCATTTAATTACTGTGCAAAGCATTGTCAAGTTTTTCTCCAACCTGGTTCTGATCATATGCCATTCTGTTTGAGAGTGTAGTTCCCGCCTTCTGATCCTTCCATGAAAAGCAGCACCGCATTTGCATTCCTTGCGCAGGTTTGCCCGGTTCAAAGACAGGGAAGAAGCTGATGCTCTGGTATCACAGCGCACCACGGATTCCTGAACTAGTCTGTCTGTCAAATGTACCCCCAAAGTCGTCTCTGAAAGACCTCATTTGGAAGCTGTCTGTCGTTATTCAACGTACGAGAGTTGGCACCAGAGGTCCTGAATCATGTTTTGGAGCAGTTCGCACGGAAGTGGCTCATTCAATCAGCAACAGCAATGAAAGAAATTACACTCTCAGAGGAACCTCTGGACCTATGCTTTCACAGCGTCGCTAGTATTAAGGTGCGCCCCGAGATCTAAGCCACGTTGGAAGTGAGACGGAGGAATCGACAGAGAGGCTACAGAATGACATCGCATCCATTTGGATTTCTTTAAATCACTGACGAGCAGGAAAATGTAAACGGGGAGGGCGAGTGGGGAAGTGAGGCAGTAGCAGCTCTGGTGAAATTCCTTCTTTGTGATTCGCTCAGCAACCAGAGACGTGAAGGTGACTCAGGCGTGAGAGCTCTTCACATCGAGAACAAAAAGCACTCAAGGGCAGTTAGCACCTCTTCCGGAGAGTGGGGTGGGGTGAGCTAATTCCCTTTTGACTTCTCTGACTATGTTCAGAAACTGCCTTTTAGATTGAGGTGAACAGAGACTGCATTTCTTAAAAGCACCATGGAATTTATCAAACTTTATTGTGTCGCTTCCTTTCGATTCCCACACAGGTTTCCAACTCAGTTGGTATCCATGTGGCTCATATCCAGGTGTGAACATCTCTGCAGCGAATTGCACGGTTAAGGCAAAAAGGCAAGGAAAGTGGCATCTCGAATTGGCTCCGAGGTCAGAGCATCCTCGCAATGTGATCTGTCGTTCTCGGATTGTAATGCTACCTCCGGTTTTAGGGTGGAGAACATTCTTTGGGACTCTTATTCTGCAAGACAGACACAGTGACTGAAACTATGCTGCACGTTATGATTTGGAACACGGGCTGCTCAGCTTTGTGCATTTTCCCTGTAGTCCGGTGTGTTTCATGTTCCGTGTAAACGTGAAAGTTGTCCTGTTTCGAGCAATGGGTGAAATCATTTATCAATGCAAGAATCGAAATTGCAGTCATGTCAAGCAGCTCATGGTAATTTGACCAAATCATAACCGATCGTGTGTTCTCACGCACTCACAGATGCATTTGGAGCTGAAAAGAGTCTGAGAAGATCGACTCAGCTTACCATTGATTTTTGTCTGGATTGATGGGTATCATTATCTGCTGCGAAATTGTCATTGTAGCCGGGCACATCCCAGCAGCTGTGCGAGTCGGAGAGGGATCATGGAACCCTTTTAACGTGACTTTGCATCTGTTGTTTTGCAGGAGCACAATTGGAAGTGCAAGAAAATGGGCAGCGCGAGTGGCTGGCTGGTAGTGTGGCCGAGCGGTCTAAGGCGCTGGATTTAAGCTCCAGTCTCTGACAGAGGCGTGGGTTCGAATCCCACCGCTGCCATTTCTGCTGACCTTCTCCAATCGCGCAGCTGGTTGAAATGCTGTTTCGACCCCTGCTGCGTTTCTGTTTAAAACAGAAGCGAAATGGGTTTGCTTCCCGGGCAATTAATTGTGGTGTGTGAAAGTGCCGAATTTGGCGAAGCGTCTGTGCTGTCATGATCGTGTTCGCCTCCCGCAGCTCTTCTGTTGCTTTACGTTCCAGGCGAGTTGAATTTTAATGGAATCGAATGGAGACTGTTATTTCATCGCTGTTGTGAAACAAAGTACTACGGTGACTCGACTCGTCGTTATTTGGTTTTCTGGCCAATGAAAAAATCGTTCCAATGAATTTCGATGTCATATGTTATTGAATTTCTCCCATTTCCTTCATCTCCGTCCTGGAGACATCGGAAGGGAAAGGTAATCTAGCCGAGACTGTGATTGGTGAAATTCACTTTTTATGGCCCATTCTTATTATGTTCTTTCTTTCTCTCTTTTCAGCATTGTCCGGGAAGTGGTGGTGCACTCAGGCTCCTGTATGTTTGAAAGAGTAGTTTGGAATTGCCCTGTTGTTAGTTGTGAGATTACATTATGGCTCATGCCCCGGACTGTCTCACATTTAGCATTCATGCTCGCTGTGTCTGGAAATACATTTGGTTTGCCAGTTTTGTTTGTGTTCCGTGTTAAATGCTTTCCGTTTTGCGATTCTCTCAATAAATTACGAGTTAACAGGGTTTCTGAGGTAACTTCCAGCTGCAAAAATCCTGAACTGAGAATCTGGGAAAATTTCCCAGAGTATGGTCAGTCGGAGCAAAAGTAAGGAAGTCGTTCGTTTCTGCAGCGATTCACAATGCTACCGTTCCCGTGAGCAGTCGAACAGGCTATATGATTGTGCCGCAGACTGCGACGGCAAGCTCCGCTAAAGAGTGATCCTTTAATGCCGGTTTAAGCAACACAACGTTATTAGGGCACACCGCGTGGAAACAGATACTTCGGTGTATCTCGTCCATGCTCAGCACATAGCCAAAATTAAACAAGTCCCATTAAACAACGAGCGATTGGAAACAGAAAGGTGAAAAGTAGAATGGCTTCAACTTTCAGTGCTTGAACAAATCTGCTCTCGTAGTGAAATGTAATGCAACTCCATTTAATTACTGTGCAAAGCATTGTCAAGTTTTTCTCCAACCTGGTTCTGATCATATGCCATTCTGTTTGAGAGTGTAGTTCCCGCCTTCTGATCCTTCCATGAAAAGCAGCACCGCATTTGCATTCCTTGCGCAGGTTTGCCCGGTTCAAAGACAGGGAAGAAGCTGATGCTCTGGTATCACAGCGCACCACGGATTCCTGAACTAGTCTGTCTGTCAAATGTACCCCCAAAGTCGTCTCTGAAAGACCTCATTTGGAAGCTGTCTGTCGTTATTCAACGTACGAGAGTTGGCACCAGAGGTCCTGAATCATGTTTTGGAGCAGTTCGCACGGAAGTGGCTCATTCAATCAGCAACAGCAATGAAAGAAATTACACTCTCAGAGGAACCTCTGGACCTATGCTTTCACAGCGTCGCTAGTATTAAGGTGCGCCCCGAGATCTAAGCCACGTTGGAAGTGAGACGGAGGAATCGACAGAGAGGCTACAGAATGACATCGCATCCATTTGGATTTCTTTAAATCACTGACGAGCAGGAAAATATAAACGGGGAGGGCGAGTGGGGAAGTGAGGCAGTAGCAGCTCTGGTGAAATTCCTTCTTTGTGATTCGCTCAGCAACCAGAGACGTGAAGGTGACTCAGGCGTGAGAGCTCTTCACATCGAGAACAAAAAGCACTCAAGGGCAGTTAGCACCTCTTCCGGAGAGTGGGGTGGGGTGAGCTAATTCCCTTTTGAGTTCTCTGACTATGTTCAGAAACTGCCTTTTAGATTGAGGTGAACAGAGACTGCATTTCTTAAAAGCACCATGGAATTTATCAAACTTTATTGTGTTGCTTCCTTTCGATTCCCACACAGGTTTCCAACTCAGTTGGTATCCATGTGGCTCATATCCAGGTGTGAACATCTCTGCAGCGAATTGCACGGTTAAGGCAAAAAGGCAAGGAAAGTGGCATCTCGAATTGGCTCCGAGGTCAGAGCATCCTCGCAATGTGATCTGTCGTTCTCGGATTGTAATGCTACCTCCGGTTTTAGGGTGGAGAACATTCTTTGGGACTCTTATTCTGCAAGACAGACACAGTGACTGAAACTATGCTGCACGTTATGATTTGGAACACGGGCTGCTCAGCTTTGTGCATTTTCCCTGTAGTCCGGTGTGTTTCATGTTCCGTGTAAACGTGAAAGTTGTCCTGTTTCGAGCAATGGGTGAAATCATTTATCAATGCAAGAATCGAAATTGCAGTCATGTCAAGCAGCTCATGGTAATTTGACCAAATCATAACCGATCGTGTGTTCTCACGCACTCACAGATGCATTTGGAGCTGAAAAGAGTCTGAGAAGATCGACTCAGCTTACCATTGATTTTTGTCTGGATTGATGGGTATCATTATCTGCTGCGAAATTGTCATTGTAGCCGGGCACATCCCAGCAGCTGTGCGAGTCGGAGAGGGATCATGGAACCCTTTTAACGTGACTTTGCATCTGTTGTTTTGCAGGAGCACAATTGGAAGTGCAAGAAAATGGGCAGCGCTAGTGGCTGGCTGGTAGTGTGGCCGAGCGGTCTAAGGCGCTGGATTTAAACTCCAGTCTCTGACAGAGGCGTGGGTTCGAATCCCACAGCTGCCATTTCTGCTGACCTTCTCCAATCGCGCAGCTGGTTGAAATGCTGTTTCGACCCCTGCTGCGTTTCTGTTTAAAACAGAAGCGAAATGGGTTTGCTTCCCGGGCAATTAATTGTGGTGTGTGAAAGTGCCGAATTTAGCGAAGCGTCTGTGCTGTCATGATCGTGTTCGCCTCCCGCAGCTCTTCTGTTGCTTTACGTTCCAGGCGAGTTGAATTTTAATGGAACCGAATGGAGACTGTTATTTCATCGCTGTTGTGAAACAAAGTACTACGGTGACTCGACTCGTCGTTATTTGGTTTTCTGGCCAATGAAAAAATCGTTCCAATGAATTTCGATGTCATATGTTATTGAATTTCTCCCATTTCCTTCATCTCCGTCCTGGAGACATCGGAAGGGAAAGGTAATCTAGCCGAGACTGTGATTGGTGAAATTCACTTTTTATGGCCCATTCTTATTATGTTCTTTCTTTCTCTCTTTTCAGCATTGTCCGGGAAGTGGTGGTGCACTCAGGCTCCTGTATGTTTGAAAGAGTAGTTTGGAATTGCCCTGTTGTTAGTTGTGAGATTACATTATGGCTCATGCCCCGGACTGTCTCACATTTAGCATTCATGCTCGCTGTGTCTGGAAATACATTTGGTTTGCCAGTTTTGTTTGTGTTCCGTGTTAAATGCTTTCCGTTTTGCGATTCTCTCAATAAATTACGACTGAACAGGGTTTCTGAGGTAACTTCCAGCTGCAAAAATCCTGAACTGAGAATCTGGGAAAATTTCCCAGAGTATGGTCAGTCGGAGCAAAAGTAAGGAAGTCGTTCGTTTCTGCAGCGATTCACAATGCTACCGTTCCCGTGAGCAGTCGAACAGGCTATATGATTGTGCCGCAGACTGCGACGGCAAGCTCCGCTAAAGAGTGATCCTTTAATGCCGGTGTAAGCAACACAACGTTATTAGGGCACACCGCGTGGAAACAGATACTTCGGTGTATCTCGTCCATGCTCAGCACATAGCCAAAATTAAACAAGTCCCATTAAACAACGAGCGATTGGAAACAGAAAGGTGAAAAGTAGAATGGCTTCAACTTTCAGTGCTTGAACAAATCTGCTCTCGTAGTGAAATGTAATGCAACTCCATTTAATTACTGTGCAAAGCATTGTCAAGTTTTTCTCCAACCTGGTTCTGATCATATGCCATTCTGTTTGAGAGTGTAGTTCCCGCCTTCTGATCCTTCCATGAAAAGCAGCACCGCATTTGCATTCCTTGCGCAGGTTTGCCCGGTTCAAAGACAGGGAAGAAGCTGATGCTCTGGTATCACAGCGCACCACGGATTCCTGAACTAGTCTGTCTGTCAAATGTACCCCCAAAGTCGTCTCTGAAAGACCTCATTTGGAAGCTGTCTGTCGTTATTCAACGTACGAGAGTTGGCACCAGAGGTCCTGAATCATGTTTTGGAGCAGTTCGCACGGAAGTGGCTCATTCAATCAGCAACAGCAATGAAAGAAATTACACTCTCAGAGGAACCTCTGGACCTATGCTTTCACAGCGTCGCTAGTATTAAGGTGCGCCCCGAGATCTAAGCCACGTTGGAAGTGAGACGGAGGAATCGACAGAGAGGCTACAGAATGACATCGCATCCATTTGGATTTCTTTAAATCACTGACGAGCAGGAAAATATAAACGGGGAGGGCGAGTGGGGAAGTGAGGCAGTAGCAGCTCTGGTGAAATTCCTTCTTTGTGATTCGCTCAGCAACCAGAGACGTGAAGGTGACTCAGGCGTGAGAGCTCTTCACATCGAGAACAAAAAGCACTCAAGGGCAGTTAGCACCTCTTCCGGAGAGTGGGGTGGGGTGAGCTAATTCCCTTTTGAGTTCTCTGACTATGTTCAGAAACTGCCTTTTAGATTGAGGTGAACAGAGACTGCATTTCTTAAAAGCACCATGGAATTTATCAAACTTTATTGTGTCGCTTCCTTTCGATTCCCACACAGGTTTCCAACTCAGTTGGTATCCATGTGGCTCATATCCAGGTGTGAACATCTCTGCAGCGAATTGCACGGTTAAGGCAAAAAGGCAAGGAAAGTGGCATCTCGAATTGGCTCCGAGGTCAGAGCATCCTCGCAATGTGATCTGTCGTTCTCGGATTGTAATGCTACCTCCGGTTTTAGGGTGGAGAACATTCTTTGGGACTCTTATTCTGCAAGACAGACACAGTGACTGAAACTATGCTGCACGTTATGATTTGGAACACGGGCTGCTCAGCTTTGTGCATTTTCCCTGTAGTCCGGTGTGTTTCATGTTCCGTGTAAACGTGAAAGTTGTCCTGTTTCGAGCAATGGGTGAAATCATTTATCAATGCAAGAATCGAAATTGCAGTCATGTCAAGCAGCTCATGGTAATTTGACCAAATCATAACCGATCGTGTGTTCTCACGCACTCACAGATGCATTTGGAGCTGAAAAGAGTCTGAGAAGATCGACTCAGCTTACCATTGATTTTTGTCTGGATTGATGGGTATCATTATCTGCTGCGAAATTGTCATTGTAGCCGGGCACATCCCAGCAGCTGTGCGAGTCGGAGAGGGATCATGGAACCCTTTTAACGTGACTTTGCATCTGTTGTTTTGCAGGAGCACAATTGGAAGTGCAAGAAAATGGGCAGCGCTAGTGGCTGGCTGGTAGTGTGGCCGAGCGGTCTAAGGCGCTGGATTTAAACTCCAGTCTCTGACAGAGGCGTGGGTTCGAATCCCACAGCTGCCATTTCTGCTGACCTTCTCCAATCGCGCAGCTGGTTGAAATGCTGTTTCGACCCCTGCTGCGTTTCTGTTTAAAACAGAAGCGAAATGGGTTTGCTTCCCGGGCAATTAATTGTGGTGTGTGAAAGTGCCGAATTTAGCGAAGCGTCTGTGCTGTCATGATCGTGTTCGCCTCCCGCAGCTCTTCTGTTGCTTTACGTTCCAGGCGAGTTGAATTTTAATGGAACCGAATGGAGACTGTTATTTCATCGCTGTTGTGAAACAAAGTACTACGGTGACTCGACTCGTCGTTATTTGGTTTTCTGGCCAATGAAAAAATCGTTCCAATGAATTTCGATGTCATATGTTATTGAATTTCTCCCATTTCCTTCATCTCCGTCCTGGAGACATCGGAAGGGAAAGGTAATCTAGCCGAGACTGTGATTGGTGAAATTCACTTTTTATGGCCCATTCTTATTATGTTCTTTCTTTCTCTCTTTTCAGCATTGTCCGGGAAGTGGTGGTGCACTCAGGCTCCTGTATGTTTGAAAGAGTAGTTTGGAATTGCCCTGTTGTTAGTTGTGAGATTACATTATGGCTCATGCCCCGGACTGTCTCACATTTAGCATTCATGCTCGCTGTGTCTGGAAATACATTTGGTTTGCCAGTTTTGTTTGTGTTCCGTGTTAAATGCTTTCCGTTTTGCGATTCTCTCAATAAATTACGACTGAACAGGGTTTCTGAGGTAACTTCCAGCTGCAAAAATCCTGAACTGAGAATCTGGGAAAATTTCCCAGAGTATGGTCAGTCGGAGCAAAAGTAAGGAAGTCGTTCGTTTCTGCAGCGATTCACAATGCTACCGTTCCCGTGAGCAGTCGAACAGGCTATATGATTGTGCCGCAGACTGCGACGGCAAGCTCCGCTAAAGAGTGATCCTTTAATGCCGGTGTAAGCAACACAACGTTATTAGGGCACACCGCGTGGAAACAGATACTTCGGTGTATCTCGTCCATGCTCAGCACATAGCCAAAATTAAACAAGTCCCATTAAACAACGAGCGATTGGAAACAGAAAGGTGAAAAGTAGAATGGCTTCAACTTTCAGTGCTTGAACAAATCTGCTCTCGTAGTGAAATGTAATGCAACTCCATTTAATTACTGTGCAAAGCATTGTCAAGTTTTTCTCCAACCTGGTTCTGATCATATGCCATTCTGTTTGAGAGTGTAGTTCCCGCCTTCTGATCCTTCCATGAAAAGCAGCACCGCATTTGCATTCCTTGCGCAGGTTTGCCCGGTTCAAAGACAGGGAAGAAGCTGATGCTCTGGTATCACAGCGCACCACGGATTCCTGAACTAGTCTGTCTGTCAAATGTACCCCCAAAGTCGTCTCTGAAAGACCTCATTTGGAAGCTGTCTGTCGTTATTCAACGTACGAGAGTTGGCACCAGAGGTCCTGAATCATGTTTTGGAGCAGTTCGCACGGAAGTGGCTCATTCAATCAGCAACAGCAATGAAAGAAATTACACTCTCAGAGGAACCTCTGGACCTATGCTTTCACAGCGTCGCTAGTATTAAGGTGCGCCCCGAGATCTAAGCCACGTTGGAAGTGAGACGGAGGAATCGACAGAGAGGCTACAGAATGACATCGCATCCATTTGGATTTCTTTAAATCACTGACGAGCAGGAAAATGTAAACGGGGAGGGCGAGTGGGGAAGTGAGGCAGTAGCAGCTCTGGTGAAATTCCTTCTTTGTGATTCGCTCAGCAACCAGAGACGTGAAGGTGACTCAGGCGTGAGAGCTCTTCACATCGAGAACAAAAAGCACTCAAGGGCAGTTAGCACCTCTTCCGGAGAGTGGGGTGGGGTGAGCTAATTCCCTTTTGACTTCTCTGACTATGTTCAGAAACTGCTTTTTAGATTGAGGTGAACAGAGACTGCATTTCTTAAAAGCACCATGGAATTTATCAAACTTTATTGTGTCGCTTCCTTTCGATTCCCACACAGGTTTCCAACTCAGTTGGTATCCATGTGGCTCATATCCAGGTGTGAACATCTCTGCAGCGAATTGCACGGTTAAGGCAAAAAGGCAAGGAAAGTGGCATCTCGAATTGGCTCCGAGGTCAGAGCATCCTCGCAATGTGATCTGTCGTTCTCGGATTGTAATGCTACCTCCGGTTTTAGGGTGGAGAACATTCTTTGGGACTCTTATTCTGCAAGACAGACACAGTGACTGAAACTATGCTGCACGTTATGATTTGGAACACGGGCTGCTCAGCTTTGTGCATTTTCCCTGTAGTCCGGTGTGTTTCATGTTCCGTGTAAACGTGAAAGTTGTCCTGTTTCGAGCAATGGGTGAAATCATTTATCAATGCAAGAATCGAAATTGCAGTCATGTCAAGCAGCTCATGGTAATTTGACCAAATCATAACCGATCGTGTGTTCTCACGCACTCACAGATGCATTTGGAGCTGAAAAGAGTCTGAGAAGATCGACTCAGCTTACCATTGATTTTTGTCTGGATTGATGGGTATCATTATCTGCTGCGAAATTGTCATTGTAGCCGGGCACATCCCAGCAGCTGTGCGAGTCGGAGAGGGATCATGGAACCCTTTTAACGTGACTTTGCATCTGTTGTTTTGCAGGAGCACAATTGGAAGTGCAAGAAAATGGGCAGCGCTAGTGGCTGGCTGGTAGTGTGGCCGAGCGGTCTAAGGCGCTGGATTTAAGCTCCAGTCTCTGACAGAGGCGTGGGTTCGAATCCCACCGCTGCCATTTCTGCTGACCTTCTCCCACCGCGCAGCTGGTTGAAATGCTGTTTCGACCCCTGCTGCGTTTCTGTTTAAAACAGAAGCGAAATGGGTTTGCTTCCCGGGCAATGAATTGTGGTGTGTGAAAGTGCCGAATTTGGCGAAGCGTCTGTGCTGTCATGATCGTGTTCGCCTCCCGCAGCTCTTCTGTTGCTTTACGTTCCAGGCGAGTTGAATTTTAATGGAACCGAATGGAGACTGTTATTTCATCGCTGTTGTGAAACAAAGTACTACGGTGACTCGACTCGTCGTTATTTGGTTTTCTGGCCAATGAAAAAATCGTTCCAATGAATTTCGATGTCATATGTTATTGAATTTCTCCCATTTCCTTCATCTCCGTCCTGGAGACATCGGAAGGGAAAGGTAATCTAGCCGAGACTGTGATTGGTGAAATTCACTTTTTATGGCCCATTCTTATTATGTTCTTTCTTTCTCTCTTTTCAGCATTGTCCGGGAAGTGGTGGTGCACTCAGGCTCCTGTATGTTTGAAAGAGTAGTTTGGAATTGCCCTGTTGTTAGTTGTGAGATTACATTATGGCTCATGCCCCGGACTGTCTCACATTTAGCATTCATGCTCGCTGTGTCTGGAAATACATTTGGTTTGCCAGTTTTGTTTGTGTTCCGTGTTAAATGCTTTCCGTTTTGCGATTCTCTCAATAAATTACGAGTTAACAGGGTTTCTGAGGTAACTTCCAGCTGCAAAAATCCTGAACTGAGAATCTGGGAAAATTTCCCAGAGTATGGTCAGTCGGAGCAAAAGTAAGGAAGTCGTTCGTTTCTGCAGCGATTCACAATGCTACCGTTCCCGTGAGCAGTCGAACAGGCTATATGATTGTGCCGCAGACTGCGACGGCAAGCTCCGCTAAAGAGTGATCCTTTAATGCCGGTTTAAGCAACACAACGTTATTAGGGCACACCGCGTGGAAACAGATACTTCGGTGTATCTCGTCCATGCTCAGCACATAGCCAAAATTAAACAAGTCCCATTAAACAACGAGCGATTGGAAACAGAAAGGTGAAAAGTAGAATGGCTTCAACTTTCAGTGCTTGAACAAATCTGCTCTCGTAGTGAAATGTAATGCAACTCCATTTAATTACTGTGCAAAGCATTGTCAAGTTTTTCTCCAACCTGGTTCTGATCATATGCCATTCTGTTTGAGAGTGTAGTTCCCGCCTTCTGATCCTTCCATGAAAAGCAGCACCGCATTTGCATTCCTTGCGCAGGTTTGCCCGGTTCAAAGACAGGGAAGAAGCTGATGCTCTGGTATCACAGCGCACCACGGATTCCTGAACTAGTCTGTCTGTCAAATGTACCCCCAAAGTCGTCTCTGAAAGACCTCATTTGGAAGCTGTCTGTCGTTATTCAACGTACGAGAGTTGGCACCAGAGGTCCTGAATCATGTTTTGGAGCAGTTCGCACGGAAGTGGCTCATTCAATCAGCAACAGCAATGAAAGAAATTACACTCTCAGAGGAACCTCTGGACCTATGCTTTCACAGCGTCGCTAGTATTAAGGTGCGCCCCGAGATCTAAGCCACGTTGGAAGTGAGACGGAGGAATCGACAGAGAGGCTACAGAATGACATCGCATCCATTTGGATTTCTTTAAATCACTGACGAGCAGGAAAATGTAAACGGGGAGGGCGAGTGGGGAAGTGAGGCAGTAGCAGCTCTGGTGAAATTCCTTCTTTGTGATTCGCTCAGCAACCAGAGACGTGAAGGTGACTCAGGCGTGAGAGCTCTTCACATCGAGAACAAAAAGCACTCAAGGGCAGTTAGCACCTCTTCCGGAGAGTGGGGTGGGGTGAGCTAATTCCCTTTTGACTTCTCTGACTATGTTCAGAAACTGCCTTTTAGATTGAGGTGAACAGAGACTGCATTTCTTAAAAGCACCATGGAATTTATCAAACTTTATTGTGTCGCTTCCTTTCGATTCCCACACAGGTTTCCAACTCAGTTGGTATCCATGTGGCTCATATCCAGGTGTGAACATCTCTGCAGCGAATTGCACGGTTAAGGCAAAAAGGCAAGGAAAGTGGCATCTCGAATTGGCTCCGAGGTCAGAGCATCCTCGCAATGTGATCTGTCGTTCTCGGATTGTAATGCTACCTCCGGTTTTAGGGTGGAGAACATTCTTTGGGACTCTTATTCTGCAAGACAGACACAGTGACTGAAACTATGCTGCACGTTATGATTTGGAACACGGGCTGCTCAGCTTTGTGCATTTTCCCTGTAGTCCGGTGTGTTTCATGTTCCGTGTAAACGTGAAAGTTGTCCTGTTTCGAGCAATGGGTGAAATCATTTATCAATGCAAGAATCGAAATTGCAGTCATGTCAAGCAGCTCATGGTAATTTGACCAAATCATAACCGATCGTGTGTTCTCACGCACTCACAGATGCATTTGGAGCTGAAAAGAGTCTGAGAAGATCGACTCAGCTTTCCATTGATTTTTGTCTGGATTGATGGGTATCATTATCTGCTGCGAAATTGTCATTGTAGCCGGGCACATCCCAGCAGCTGTGCGAGTCGGAGAGGGATCATGGAACCCTTTTAACGTGACTTTGCATCTGTTGTTTTGCAGGAGCACAATTGGAAGTGCAAGAAAATTGGCAGCGCTAGTGGTTGGCTGGTAGTGTGGCCGAGCGCTCTAAGGCGCGGGATTTAAGCTCCAGTCTCTGACAGAGGCGTGGGTTCGAATCCCACCGCTGCCATTTCTGCTGACCTTCTCCAATCGCGCAGCTGGTTGAAATGCTGTTTCGACCCCTGCTGCGTTTCTGTTTAAAACAGAAGCGAAATGGGTTTGCTTCCCGGGCAATTAATTGTGGTGTGTGAAAGTGCCGAATTTGGCGAAGCGTCTGTGCTGTCATGATCGTGTTCGCCTCCCGCAGCTCTTCTGTTGCTTTACGTTCCAGGCGAGTTGAATTTTAATGGAATCGAATGGAGACTGTTATTTCATCGCTGTTGTGAAACAAAGTACTACGGTGACTCGACTCGTCGTTATTTGGTTTTCTGGCCAATGAAAAAATCGTTCCAATGAATTTCGATGTCATATGTTATTGAATTTCTCCCATTTCCTTCATCTCCGTCCTGGAGACATCGGAAGGGAAAGGTAATCTAGCCGAGACTGTGATTGGTGAAATTCACTTTTTATGGCCCATTCTTATTATGTTCTTTCTTTCTCTCTTTTCAGCATTGTCCGGGAAGTGGTGGTGCACTCAGGCTCCTGTATGTTTGAAAGAGTAGTTTGGAATTGCCCTGTTGTTAGTTGTGAGATTACTTTATGGCTCATGCCCCGGACTGTCTCACATTTAGCATTCATGCTCGCTGTGTCTGGAAATACATTTGGTTTGCCAGTTTTGTTTGTGTTCCGTGTTAAATGCTTTCCGTTTTGCGATTCTCTCAATAAATTACGAGTTAACAGGGTTTCTGAGGTAACTTCCAGCTGCAAAAATCCTGAACTGAGAATCTGGGAAAATTTCCCAGAGTATGGTCAGTCGGAGCAAAAGTAAGGAAGTCGTTCGTTTCTGCAGCGATTCACAATGCTACCGTTCCCGTGAGCAGTCGAACAGGCTATATGATTGTGCCGCAGACTGCGACGGCAAGCTCCGCTAAAGAGTGATCCTTTAATGCCGGTGTAAGCAACACAACGTTATTAGGGCACACCGCGTGGAAACAGATACTTCGGTGTATCTCGTCCATGCTCAGCACATAGCCAAAATTAAACAAGTCCCATTAAACAACGAGCGATTGGAAACAGAAAGGTGAAAAGTAGAATGGCTTCAACTTTCAGTGCTTGAACAAATCTGCTCTCGTAGTGAAATGTAATGCAACTCCATTTAATTACTGTGCAAAGCATTGTCAAGTTTTTCTCCAACCTGGTTCTGATCATATGCCATTCTGTTTGAGAGTGTAGTTCCCGCCTTCTGATCCTTCCATGAAAAGCAGCACCGCATTTGCATTCCTTGCGCAGGTTTGCCCGGTTCAAAGACAGGGAAGAAGCTGATGCTCTGGTATCACAGCGCACCACGGATTCCTGAACTAGTCTGTCTGTCAAATGTACCCCCAAAGTCGTCTCTGAAAGACCTCATTTGGAAGCTGTCTGTCGTTATTCAACGTACGAGAGTTGGCACCAGAGGTCCTGAATCATGTTTTGGAGCAGTTCGCACGGAAGTGGCTCATTCAATCAGCAACAGCAATGAAAGAAATTACACTCTCAGAGGAACCTCTGGACCTATGCTTTCACAGCGTCGCTAGTATTAAGGTGCGCCCCGAGATCTAAGCCACGTTGGAAGTGAGACGGAGGAATCGACAGAGAGGCTACAGAATGACATCGCATCCATTTGGATTTCTTTAAATCACTGACGAGCAGGAAAATGTAAACGGGGAGGGCGAGTGGGGAAGTGAGGCAGTAGCAGCTCTGGTGAAATTCCTTCTTTGTGATTCGCTCAGCAACCAGAGACGTGAAGGTGACTCAGGCGTGAGAGCTCTTCACATCGAGAACAAAAAGCACTCAAGGGCAGTTAGCACCTCTTCCGGAGAGTGGGGTGGGGTGAGCTAATTCCCTTTTGACTTCTCTGACTATGTTCAGAAACTGCCTTTTAGATTGAGGTGAACAGAGACTGCATTTCTTAAAAGCACCATGGAATTTATCAAACTTTATTGTGTCGCTTCCTTTCGATTCCCACACAGGTTTCCAACTCAGTTGGTATCCATGTGGCTCATATCCAGGTGTGAACATCTCTGCAGCGAATTGCACGGTTAAGGCAAAAAGGCAAGGAAAGTGGCATCTCGAATTGGCTCCGAGGTCAGAGCATCCTCGCAATGTGATCTGTCGTTCTCGGATTGTAATGCTACCTCCGGTTTTAGGGTGGAGAACATTCTTTGGGACTCTTATTCTGCAAGACAGACACAGTGACTGAAACTATGCTGCACGTTATGATTTGGAACACGGGCTGCTCAGCTTTGTGCATTTTCCCTGTAGTCCGGTGTGTTTCATGTTCCGTGTAAACGTGAAAGTTGTCCTGTTTCGAGCAATGGGTGAAATCATTTATCAATGCAAGAATCGAAATTGCAGTCATGTCAAGCAGCTCATGGTAATTTGACCAAATCATAACCGATCGTGTGTTCTCACGCACTCACAGATGCATTTGGAGCTGAAAAGAGTCTGAGAAGATCGACTCAGCTTACCATTGATTTTTGTCTGGATTGATGGGTATCATTATCTGCTGCGAAATTGTCATTGTAGCCGGGCACATCCCAGCAGCTGTGCGAGTCGGAGAGGGATCATGGAACCCTTTTAACGTGACTTTGCATCTGTTGTTTTGCAGGAGCACAATTGGAAGTGCAAGAAAATGGGCAGCGCTAGTGGCTGGCTGGTAGTGTGGCCGAGCGGTCTAAGGCGCTGGATTTAAGCTCCAGTCTCTGACAGAGGCGTGGGTTCGAATCCCACCGCTGCCAATTCTGCTGACCTTCTCCAATCGCGGAGCTGGTTGAAATGCTGTTTCGACCCCTGCTGCGTTTCTGTTTAAAACAGAAGCGAAATGGGTTTGCTTCCCGGGCAATTAATCGTGGTGTGTGAAAGTGCCGAATTTAGCGAAGCGTCTGTGCTGTCATGATCGTGTTCGCCTCCCGCAGCTCTTCTGTTGCTTTACGTTCCAGGCGAGTTGAATTTTAATGGAATCGAATGGAGACTGTTATTTCATCGCTGTTGTGAAACAAAGTACTACGGTGACTCGACTCGTCGTTATTTGGTTTTCTGGCCAATGAAAAAATCGTTCCAATGAATTTCGATGTCATATGTTATTGAATTTCTCCCATTTCCTTCATCTCCGTCCTGGAGACATCGGAAGGGAAAGGTAATCTAGCCGAGACTGTGATTGGTGAAATTCACTTTTTATGGCCCATTCTTATTATGTTCTTTCTTTCTCTCTTTTCAGCATTGTCCGGGAAGTGGTGGTGCACTCAGGCTCCTGTATGTTTGAAAGAGTAGTTTGGAATTGCCCTGTTGTTAGTTGTGAGATTACTTTATGGCTCATGCCCCGGACTGTCTCACATTTAGCATTCATGCTCGCTGTGTCTGGAAATACATTTGGTTTGCCAGTTTTGTTTGTGTTCCGTGTTAAATGCTTTCCGTTTTGCGATTCTCTCAATAAATTACGAGTTAACAGGGTTTCTGAGGTAACTTCCAGCTGCAAAAATCCTGAACTGAGAATCTGGGAAAATTTCCCAGAGTATGGTCAGTCGGAGCAAAAGTAAGGAAGTCGTTCGTTTCTGCAGCGATTCACAATGCTACCGTTCCCGTGAGCAGTCGAACAGGCTATATGATTGTGCCGCAGACTGCGACGGCAAGCTCCGCTAAAGAGTGATCCTTTAATGCCGGTGTAAGCAACACAACGTTATTAGGGCACACCGCGTGGAAACAGATACTTCGGTGTATCTCGTCCATGCTCAGCACATAGCCAAAATTAAACAAGTCCCATTAAACAACGAGCGATTGGAAACAGAAAGGTGAAAAGTAGAATGGCTTCAACTTTCAGTGCTTGAACAAATCTGCTCTCGTAGTGAAATGTAATGCAACTCCATTTAATTACTGTGCAAAGCATTGTCAAGTTTTTCTCCAACCTGGTTCTGATCATATGCCATTCTGTTTGAGAGTGTAGTTCCCGCCTTCTGATCCTTCCATGAAAAGCAGCACCGCATTTGCATTCCTTGCGCAGGTTTGCCCGGTTCAAAGACAGGGAAGAAGCTGATGCTCTGGTATCACAGCGCACCACGGATTCCTGAACTAGTCTGTCTGTCAAATGTACCCCCAAAGTCGTCTCTGAAAGACCTCATTTGGAAGCTGTCTGTCGTTATTCAACGTACGAGAGTTGGCACCAGAGGTCCTGAATCATGTTTTGGAGCAGTTCGCACGGAAGTGGCTCATTCAATCAGCAACAGCAATGAAAGAAATTACACTCTCAGAGGAACCTCTGGACCTATGCTTTCACAGCGTCGCTAGTATTAAGGTGCGCCCCGAGATCTAAGCCACGTTGGAAGTGAGACGGAGGAATCGACAGAGAGGCTACAGAATGACATCGCATCCATTTGGATTTCTTTAAATCACTGACGAGCAGGAAAATGTAAACGGGGAGGGCGAGTGGGGAAGTGAGGCAGTAGCAGCTCTGGTGAAATTCCTTCTTTGTGATTCGCTCAGCAACCAGAGACGTGAAGGTGACTCAGGCGTGAGAGCTCTTCACATCGAGAACAAAAAGCACTCAAGGGCAGTTAGCACCTCTTCCGGAGAGTGGGGTGGGGTGAGCTAATTCCCTTTTGACTTCTCTGACTATGTTCAGAAACTGCTTTTTAGATTGAGGTGAACAGAGACTGCATTTCTTAAAAGCACCATGGAATTTATCAAACTTTATTGTGTCGCTTCCTTTCGATTCCCACACAGGTTTCCAACTCAGTTGGTATCCATGTGGCTCATATCCAGGTGTGAACATCTCTGCAGCGAATTGCACGGTTAAGGCAAAAAGGCAAGGAAAGTGGCATCTCGAATTGGCTCCGAGGTCAGAGCATCCTCGCAATGTGATCTGTCGTTCTCGGATTGTAATGCTACCTCCGGTTTTAGGGTGGAGAACATTCTTTGGGACTCTTATTCTGCAAGACAGACACAGTGACTGAAACTATGCTGCACGTTATGATTTGGAACACGGGCTGCTCAGCTTTGTGCATTTTCCCTGTAGTCCGGTGTGTTTCATGTTCCGTGTAAACGTGAAAGTTGTCCTGTTTCGAGCAATGGGTGAAATCATTTATCAATGCAAGAATCGAAATTGCAGTCATGTCAAGCAGCTCATGGTAATTTGACCAAATCATAACCGATCGTGTGTTCTCACGCACTCACAGATGCATTTGGAGCTGAAAAGAGTCTGAGAAGATCGACTCAGCTTACCATTGATTTTTGTCTGGATTGATGGGTATCATTATCTGCTGCGAAATTGTCATTGTAGCCGGGCACATCCCAGCAGCTGTGCGAGTCGGAGAGGGATCATGGAACCCTTTTAACGTGACTTTGCATCTGTTGTTTTGCAGGAGCACAATTGGAAGTGCAAGAAAATGGGCAGCGCGAGTGGCTGGCTGGTAGTGTGGCCGAGCGGTCTAAGGCGCTGGATTTAAGCTCCAGTCTCTGACAGAGGCGTGGGTTCGAATCCCACCGCTGCCATTTCTGCTGACCTTCTCCAATCGCGCAGCTGGTTGAAATGCTGTTTCGACCCCTGCTGCGTTTCTGTTTAAAACAGAAGCGAAATGGGTTTGCTTCCCGGGCAATTAATTGTGGTGTGTGAAAGTGCCGAATTTGGCGAAGCGTCTGTGCTGTCATGATCGTGTTCGCCTCCCGCAGCTCTTCTGTTGCTTTACGTTCCAGGCGAGTTGAATTTTAATGGAATCGAATGGAGACTGTTATTTCATCGCTGTTGTGAAACAAAGTACTACGGTGACTCGACTCGTCGTTATTTGGTTTTCTGGCCAATGAAAAAATCGTTCCAATGAATTTCGATGTCATATGTTATTGAATTTCTCCCATTTCCTTCATCTCCGTCCTGGAGACATCGGAAGGGAAAGGTAATCTAGCCGAGACTGTGATTGGTGAAATTCACTTTTTATGGCCCATTCTTATTATGTTCTTTCTTTCTCTCTTTTCAGCATTGTCCGGGAAGTGGTGGTGCACTCAGGCTCCTGTATGTTTGAAAGAGTAGTTTGGAATTGCCCTGTTGTTAGTTGTGAGATTACATTATGGCTCATGCCCCGGACTGTCTCACATTTAGCATTCATGCTCGCTGTGTCTGGAAATACATTTGGTTTGCCAGTTTTGTTTGTGTTCCGTGTTAAATGCTTTCCGTTTTGCGATTCTCTCAATAAATTACGAGTTAACAGGGTTTCTGAGGTAACTTCCAGCTGCAAAAATCCTGAACTGAGAATCTGGGAAAATTTCCCAGAGTATGGTCAGTCGGAGCAAAAGTAAGGAAGTCGTTCGTTTCTGCAGCGATTCACAATGCTACCGTTCCCGTGAGCAGTCGAACAGGCTATATGATTGTGCCGCAGACTGCGACGGCAAGCTCCGCTAAAGAGTGATCCTTTAATGCCGGTTTAAGCAACACAACGTTATTAGGGCACACCGCGTGGAAACAGATACTTCGGTGTATCTCGTCCATGCTCAGCACATAGCCAAAATTAAACAAGTCCCATTAAACAACGAGCGATTGGAAACAGAAAGGTGAAAAGTAGAATGGCTTCAACTTTCAGTGCTTGAACAAATCTGCTCTCGTAGTGAAATGTAATGCAACTCCATTTAATTACTGTGCAAAGCATTGTCAAGTTTTTCTCCAACCTGGTTCTGATCATATGCCATTCTGTTTGAGAGTGTAGTTCCCGCCTTCTGATCCTTCCATGAAAAGCAGCACCGCATTTGCATTCCTTGCGCAGGTTTGCCCGGTTCAAAGACAGGGAAGAAGCTGATGCTCTGGTATCACAGCGCACCACGGATTCCTGAACTAGTCTGTCTGTCAAATGTACCCCCAAAGTCGTCTCTGAAAGACCTCATTTGGAAGCTGTCTGTCGTTATTCAACGTACGAGAGTTGGCACCAGAGGTCCTGAATCATGTTTTGGAGCAGTTCGCACGGAAGTGGCTCATTCAATCAGCAACAGCAATGAAAGAAATTACACTCTCAGAGGAACCTCTGGACCTATGCTTTCACAGCGTCGCTAGTATTAAGGTGCGCCCCGAGATCTAAGCCACGTTGGAAGTGAGACGGAGGAATCGACAGAGAGGCTACAGAATGACATCGCATCCATTTGGATTTCTTTAAATCACTGACGAGCAGGAAAATGTAAACGGGGAGGGCGAGTGGGGAAGTGAGGCAGTAGCAGCTCTGGTGAAATTCCTTCTTTGTGATTCGCTCAGCAACCAGAGACGTGAAGGTGACTCAGGCGTGAGAGCTCTTCACATCGAGAACAAAAAGCACTCAAGGGCAGTTAGCACCTCTTCCGGAGAGTGGGGTGGGGTGAGCTAATTCCCTTTTGACTTCTCTGACTATGTTCAGAAACTGCCTTTTAGATTGAGGTGAACAGAGACTGCATTTCTTAAAAGCACCATGGAATTTATCAAACTTTATTGTGTTGCTTCCTTTCGATTCCCACACAGGTTTCCAACTCAGTTGGTATCCATGTGGCTCATATCCAGGTGTGAACATCTCTGCAGCGAATTGCACGGTTAAGGCAAAAAGGCAAGGAAAGTGGCATCTCGAATTGGCTCCGAGGTCAGAGCATCCTCGCAATGTGATCTGTCGTTCTCGGATTGTAATGCTACCTCCGGTTTTAGGGTGGAGAACATTCTTTGGGACTCTTATTCTGCAAGACAGACACAGTGACTGAAACTATGCTGCACGTTATGATTTGGAACACGGGCTGCTCAGCTTTGTGCATTTTCCCTGTAGTCCGGTGTGTTTCATGTTCCGTGTAAACGTGAAAGTTGTCCTGTTTCGAGCAATGGGTGAAATCATTTATCAATGCAAGAATCGAAATTGCAGTCATGTCAAGCAGCTCATGGTAATTTGACCAAATCATAACCGATCGTGTGTTCTCACGCACTCACAGATGCATTTGGAGCTGAAAAGAGTCTGAGAAGATCGACTCAGCTTACCATTGATTTTTGTCTGGATTGATGGGTATCATTATCTGCTGCGAAATTGTCATTGTAGCCGGGCACATCCCAGCAGCTGTGCGAGTCGGAGAGGGATCATGGAACCCTTTTAACGTGACTTTGCATCTGTTGTTTTGCAGGAGCACAATTGGAAGTGCAAGAAAATGGGCAGCGCTAGTGGCTGGCTGGTAGTGTGGCCGAGCGGTCTAAGGCGCTGGATTTAAACTCCAGTCTCTGACAGAGGCGTGGGTTCGAATCCCACAGCTGCCATTTCTGCTGACCTTCTCCAATCGCGCAGCTGGTTGAAATGCTGTTTCGACCCCTGCTGCGTTTCTGTTTAAAACAGAAGCGAAATGGGTTTGCTTCCCGGGCAATTAATTGTGGTGTGTGAAAGTGCCGAATTTAGCGAAGCGTCTGTGCTGTCATGATCGTGTTCGCCTCCCGCAGCTCTTCTGTTGCTTTACGTTCCAGGCGAGTTGAATTTTAATGGAACCGAATGGAGACTGTTATTTCATCGCTGTTGTGAAACAAAGTACTACGGTGACTCGACTCGTCGTTATTTGGTTTTCTGGCCAATGAAAAAATCGTTCCAATGAATTTCGATGTCATATGTTATTGAATTTCTCCCATTTCCTTCATCTCCGTCCTGGAGACATCGGAAGGGAAAGGTAATCTAGCCGAGACTGTGATTGGTGAAATTCACTTTTTATGGCCCATTCTTATTATGTTCTTTCTTTCTCTCTTTTCAGCATTGTCCAGGAAGTGGTGGTGCACTCAGGCTCCTGTATGTTTGAAAGAGTAGTTTGGAATTGCCCTGTTGTTAGTTGTGAGATTACATTATGGCTCATGCCCCGGACTGTCTCACATTTAGCATTCATGCTCGCTGTGTCTGGAAATACATTTGGTTTGCCAGTTTTGTTTGTGTTCCGTGTTAAATGCTTTCCGTTTTGCGATTCTCTCAATAAATTACGACTGAACAGGGTTTCTGAGGTAACTTCCAGCTGCAAAAATCCTGAACTGAGAATCTGGGAAAATTTCCCAGAGTATGGTCAGTCGGAGCAAAAGTAAGGAAGTCGTTCGTTTCTGCAGCGATTCACAATGCTACCGTTCCCGTGAGCAGTCGAACAGGCTATATGATTGTGCCGCAGACTGCGACGGCAAGCTCCGCTAAAGAGTGATCCTTTAATGCCGGTGTAAGCAACACAACGTTATTAGGGCACACCGCGTGGAAACAGATACTTCGGTGTATCTCGTCCATGCTCAGCACATAGCCAAAATTAAACAAGTCCCATTAAACAACGAGCGATTGGAAACAGAAAGGTGAAAAGTAGAATGGCTTCAACTTTCAGTGCTTGAACAAATCTGCTCTCGTAGTGAAATGTAATGCAACTCCATTTAATTACTGTGCAAAGCATTGTCAAGTTTTTCTCCAACCTGGTTCTGATCATATGCCATTCTGTTTGAGAGTGTAGTTCCCGCCTTCTGATCCTTCCATGAAAAGCAGCACCGCATTTGCATTCCTTGCGCAGGTTTGCCCGGTTCAAAGACAGGGAAGAAGCTGATGCTCTGGTATCACAGCGCACCACGGATTCCTGAACTAGTCTGTCTGTCAAATGTACCCCCAAAGTCGTCTCTGAAAGACCTCATTTGGAAGCTGTCTGTCGTTATTCAACGTACGAGAGTTGGCACCAGAGGTCCTGAATCATGTTTTGGAGCAGTTCGCACGGAAGTGGCTCATTCAATCAGCAACAGCAATGAAAGAAATTACACTCTCAGAGGAACCTCTGGACCTATGCTTTCACAGCGTCGCTAGTATTAAGGTGCGCCCCGAGATCTAAGCCACGTTGGAAGTGAGACGGAGGAATCGACAGAGAGGCTACAGAATGACATCGCATCCATTTGGATTTCTTTAAATCACTGACGAGCAGGAAAATGTAAACGGGGAGGGCGAGTGGGGAAGTGAGGCAGTAGCAGCTCTGGTGAAATTCCTTCTTTGTGATTCGCTCAGCAACCAGAGACGTGAAGGTGACTCAGGCGTGAGAGCTCTTCACATCGAGAACAAAAAGCACTCAAGGGCAGTTAGCACCTCTTCCGGAGAGTGGGGTGGGGTGAGCTAATTCCCTTTTGACTTCTCTGACTATGTTCAGAAACTGCCTTTTAGATTGAGGTGAACAGAGACTGCATTTCTTAAAAGCACCATGGAATTTATCAAACTTTATTGTGTTGCTTCCTTTCGATTCCCACACAGGTTTCCAACTCAGTTGGTATCCATGTGGCTCATATCCAGGTGTGAACATCTCTGCAGCGAATTGCACGGTTAAGGCAAAAAGGCAAGGAAAGTGGCATCTCGAATTGGCTCCGAGGTCAGAGCATCCTCGCAATGTGATCTGTCGTTCTCGGATTGTAATGCTACCTCCGGTTTTAGGGTGGAGAACATTCTTTGGGACTCTTATTCTGCAAGACAGACACAGTGACTGAAACTATGCTGCACGTTATGATTTGGAACACGGGCTGCTCAGCTTTGTGCATTTTCCCTGTAGTCCGGTGTGTTTCATGTTCCGTGTAAACGTGAAAGTTGTCCTGTTTCGAGCAATGGGTGAAATCATTTATCAATGCAAGAATCGAAATTGCAGTCATGTCAAGCAGCTCATGGTAATTTGACCAAATCATAACCGATCGTGTGTTCTCACGCACTCACAGATGCATTTGGAGCTGAAAAGAGTCTGAGAAGATCGACTCAGCTTACCATTGATTTTTGTCTGGATTGATGGGTATCATTATCTGCTGCGAAATTGTCATTGTAGCCGGGCACATCCCAGCAGCTGTGCGAGTCGGAGAGGGATCATGGAACCCTTTTAACGTGACTTTGCATCTGTTGTTTTGCAGGAGCACAATTGGAAGTGCAAGAAAATGGGCAGCGCTAGTGGCTGGCTGGTAGTGTGGCCGAGCGGTCTAAGGCGCTGGATTTAAACTCCAGTCTCTGACAGAGGCGTGGGTTCGAATCCCACAGCTGCCATTTCTGCTGACCTTCTCCAATCGCGCAGCTGGTTGAAATGCTGTTTCGACCCCTGCTGCGTTTCTGTTTAAAACAGAAGCGAAATGGGTTTGCTTCCCGGGCAATTAATTGTGGTGTGTGAAAGTGCCGAATTTAGCGAAGCGTCTGTGCTGTCATGATCGTGTTCGCCTCCCGCAGCTCTTCTGTTGCTTTACGTTCCAGGCGAGTTGAATTTTAATGGAACCGAATGGAGACTGTTATTTCATCGCTGTTGTGAAACAAAGTACTACGGTGACTCGACTCGTCGTTATTTGGTTTTCTGGCCAATGAAAAAATCGTTCCAATGAATTTCGATGTCATATGTTATTGAATTTCTCCCATTTCCTTCATCTCCGTCCTGGAGACATCGGAAGGGAAAGGTAATCTAGCCGAGACTGTGATTGGTGAAATTCACTTTTTATGGCCCATTCTTATTATGTTCTTTCTTTCTCTCTTTTCAGCATTGTCCGGGAAGTGGTGGTGCACTCAGGCTCCTGTATGTTTGAAAGAGTAGTTTGGAATTGCCCTGTTGTTAGTTGTGAGATTACATTATGGCTCATGCCCCGGACTGTCTCACATTTAGCATTCATGCTCGCTGTGTCTGGAAATACATTTGGTTTGCCAGTTTTGTTTGTGTTCCGTGTTAAATGCTTTCCGTTTTGCGATTCTCTCAATAAATTACGACTGAACAGGGTTTCTGAGGTAACTTCCAGCTGCAAAAATCCTGAACTGAGAATCTGGGAAAATTTCCCAGAGTATGGTCAGTCGGAGCAAAAGTAAGGAAGTCGTTCGTTTCTGCAGCGATTCACAATGCTACCGTTCCCGTGAGCAGTCGAACAGGCTATATGATTGTGCCGCAGACTGCGACGGCAAGCTCCGCTAAAGAGTGATCCTTTAATGCCGGTGTAAGCAACACAACGTTATTAGGGCACACCGCGTGGAAACAGATACTTCGGTGTATCTCGTCCATGCTCAGCACATAGCCAAAATTAAACAAGTCCCATTAAACAACGAGCGATTGGAAACAGAAAGGTGAAAAGTAGAATGGCTTCAACTTTCAGTGCTTGAACAAATCTGCTCTCGTAGTGAAATGTAATGCAACTCCATTTAATTACTGTGCAAAGCATTGTCAAGTTTTTCTCCAACCTGGTTCTGATCATATGCCATTCTGTTTGAGAGTGTAGTTCCCGCCTTCTGATCCTTCCATGAAAAGCAGCACCGCATTTGCATTCCTTGCGCAGGTTTGCCCGGTTCAAAGACAGGGAAGAAGCTGATGCTCTGGTATCACAGCGCACCACGGATTCCTGAACTAGTCTGTCTGTCAAATGTACCCCCAAAGTCGTCTCTGAAAGACCTCATTTGGAAGCTGTCTGTCGTTATTCAACGTACGAGAGTTGGCACCAGAGGTCCTGAATCATGTTTTGGAGCAGTTCGCACGGAAGTGGCTCATTCAATCAGCAACAGCAATGAAAGAAATTACACTCTCAGAGGAACCTCTGGACCTATGCTTTCACAGCGTCGCTAGTATTAAGGTGCGCCCCGAGATCTAAGCCACGTTGGAAGTGAGACGGAGGAATCGACAGAGAGGCTACAGAATGACATCGCATCCATTTGGATTTCTTTAAATCACTGACGAGCAGGAAAATGTAAACGGGGAGGGCGAGTGGGGAAGTGAGGCAGTAGCAGCTCTGGTGAAATTCCTTCTTTGTGATTCGCTCAGCAACCAGAGACGTGAAGGTGACTCAGGCGTGAGAGCTCTTCACATCGAGAACAAAAAGCACTCAAGGGCAGTTAGCACCTCTTCCGGAGAGTGGGGTGGGGTGAGCTAATTCCCTTTTGACTTCTCTGACTATGTTCAGAAACTGCCTTTTAGATTGAGGTGAACAGAGACTGCATTTCTTAAAAGCACCATGGAATTTATCAAACTTTATTGTGTCGCTTCCTTTCGATTCCCACACAGGTTTCCAACTCAGTTGGTATCCATGTGGCTCATATCCAGGTGTGAACATCTCTGCAGCGAATTGCACGGTTAAGGCAAAAAGGCAAGGAAAGTGGCATCTCGAATTGGCTCCGAGGTCAGAGCATCCTCGCAATGTGATCTGTCGTTCTCGGATTGTAATGCTACCTCCGGTTTTAGGGTGGAGAACATTCTTTGGGACTCTTATTCTGCAAGACAGACACAGTGACTGAAACTATGCTGCACGTTATGATTTGGAACACGGGCTGCTCAGCTTTGTGCATTTTCCCTGTAGTCCGGTGTGTTTCATGTTCCGTGTAAACGTGAAAGTTGTCCTGTTTCGAGCAATGGGTGAAATCATTTATCAATGCAAGAATCGAAATTGCAGTCATGTCAAGCAGCTCATGGTAATTTGACCAAATCATAACCGATCGTGTGTTCTCACGCACTCACAGATGCATTTGGAGCTGAAAAGAGTCTGAGAAGATCGACTCAGCTTACCATTGATTTTTGTCTGGATTGATGGGTATCATTATCTGCTGCGAAATTGTCATTGTAACCGGGCACATCCCAGCAGCTGTGCGAGTCGGAGAGGGATCATGGAACCCTTTTAACGTGACTTTGCATCTGTTGTTTTGCAGGAGCACAATTGGAAGTGCAAGAAAATGGGCAGCGCTAGTGGCTGGCTGGTAGTGTGGCCGAGCGGTCTAAGGCGCTGGATTTAAACTCCAGTCTCTGACAGAGGCGTGGGTTCGAATCCCACAGCTGCCATTTCTGCTGACCTTCTCCAATCGCGCAGCTGGTTGAAATGCTGTTTCGACCCCTGCTGCGTTTCTGTTTAAAACAGAAGCGAAATGGGTTTGCTTCCCGGGCAATTAATTGTGGTGTGTGAAAGTGCCGAATTTAGCGAAGCGTCTGTGCTGTCATGATCGTGTTCGCCTCCCGCAGCTCTTCTGTTGCTTTACGTTCCAGGCGAGTTGAATTTTAATGGAACCGAATGGAGACTGTTATTTCATCGCTGTTGTGAAACAAAGTACTACGGTGACTCGACTCGTCGTTATTTGGTTTTCTGGCCAATGAAAAAATCGTTCCAATGAATTTCGATGTCATATGTTATTGAATTTCTCCCATTTCCTTCATCTCCGTCCTGGAGACATCGGAAGGGAAAGGTAATCTAGCCGAGACTGTGATTGGTGAAATTCACTTTTTATGGCCCATTCTTATTATGTTCTTTCTTTCTCTCTTTTCAGCATTGTCCGGGAAGTGGTGGTGCACTCAGGCTCCTGTATGTTTGAAAGAGTAGTTTGGAATTGCCCTGTTGTTAGTTGTGAGATTACATTATGGCTCATGCCCCGGACTGTCTCACATTTAGCATTCATGCTCGCTGTGTCTGGAAATACATTTGGTTTGCCAGTTTTGTTTGTGTTCCGTGTTAAATGCTTTCCGTTTTGCGATTCTCTCAATAAATTACGACTGAACAGGGTTTCTGAGGTAACTTCCAGCTGCAAAAATCCTGAACTGAGAATCTGGGAAAATTTCCCAGAGTATGGTCAGTCGGAGCAAAAGTAAGGAAGTCGTTCGTTTCTGCAGCGATTCACAATGCTACCGTTCCCGTGAGCAGTCGAACAGGCTATATGATTGTGCCGCAGACTGCGACGGCAAGCTCCGCTAAAGAGTGATCCTTTAATGCCGGTGTAAGCAACACAACGTTATTAGGGCACACCGCGTGGAAACAGATACTTCGGTGTATCTCGTCCATGCTCAGCACATAGCCAAAATTAAACAAGTCCCATTAAACAACGAGCGATTGGAAACAGAAAGGTGAAAAGTAGAATGGCTTCAACTTTCAGTGCTTGAACAAATCTGCTCTCGTAGTGAAATGTAATGCAACTCCATTTAATTACTGTGCAAAGCATTGTCAAGTTTTTCTCCAACCTGGTTCTGATCATATGCCATTCTGTTTGAGAGTGTAGTTCCCGCCTTCTGATCCTTCCATGAAAAGCAGCACCGCATTTGCATTCCTTGCGCAGGTTTGCCCGGTTCAAAGACAGGGAAGAAGCTGATGCTCTGGTATCACAGCGCACCACGGATTCCTGAACTAGTCTGTCTGTCAAATGTACCCCCAAAGTCGTCTCTGAAAGACCTCATTTGGAAGCTGTCTGTCGTTATTCAACGTACGAGAGTTGGCACCAGAGGTCCTGAATCATGTTTTGGAGCAGTTCGCACGGAAGTGGCTCATTCAATCAGCAACAGCAATGAAAGAAATTACACTCTCAGAGGAACCTCTGGACCTATGCTTTCACAGCGTCGCTAGTATTAAGGTGCGCCCCGAGATCTAAGCCACGTTGGAAGTGAGACGGAGGAATCGACAGAGAGGCTACAGAATGACATCGCATCCATTTGGATTTCTTTAAATCACTGACGAGCAGGAAAATGTAAACGGGGAGGGCGAGTGGGGAAGTGAGGCAGTAGCAGCTCTGGTGAAATTCCTTCTTTGTGATTCGCTCAGCAACCAGAGACGTGAAGGTGACTCAGGCGTGAGAGCTCTTCACATCGAGAACAAAAAGCACTCAAGGGCAGTTAGCACCTCTTCCGGAGAGTGGGGTGGGGTGAGCTAATTCCCTTTTGACTTCTCTGACTATGTTCAGAAACTGCCTTTTAGATTGAGGTGAACAGAGACTGCATTTCTTAAAAGCACCATGGAATTTATCAAACTTTATTGTGTTGCTTCCTTTCGATTCCCACACAGGTTTCCAACTCAGTTGGTATCCATGTGGCTCATATCCAGGTGTGAACATCTCTGCAGCGAATTGCACGGTTAAGGCAAAAAGGCAAGGAAAGTGGCATCTCGAATTGGCTCCGAGGTCAGAGCATCCTCGCAATGTGATCTGTCGTTCTCGGATTGTAATGCTACCTCCGGTTTTAGGGTGGAGAACATTCTTTGGGACTCTTATTCTGCAAGACAGACACAGTGACTGAAACTATGCTGCACGTTATGATTTGGAACACGGGCTGCTCAGCTTTGTGCATTTTCCCTGTAGTCCGGTGTGTTTCATGTTCCGTGTAAACGTGAAAGTTGTCCTGTTTCGAGCAATGGGTGAAATCATTTATCAATGCAAGAATCGAAATTGCAGTCATGTCAAGCAGCTCATGGTAATTTGACCAAATCATAACCGATCGTGTGTTCTCACGCACTCACAGATGCATTTGGAGCTGAAAAGAGTCTGAGAAGATCGACTCAGCTTACCATTGATTTTTGTCTGGATTGATGGGTATCATTATCTGCTGCGAAATTGTCATTGTAGCCGGGCACATCCCAGCAGCTGTGCGAGTCGGAGAGGGATCATGGAACCCTTTTAACGTGACTTTGCATCTGTTGTTTTGCAGGAGCACAATTGGAAGTGCAAGAAAATGGGCAGCGCTAGTGGCTGGCTGGTAGTGTGGCCGAGCGGTCTAAGGCGCTGGATTTAAACTCCAGTCTCTGACAGAGGCGTGGGTTCGAATCCCACAGCTGCCATTTCTGCTGACCTTCTCCAATCGCGCAGCTGGTTGAAATGCTGTTTCGACCCCTGCTGCGTTTCTGTTTAAAACAGAAGCGAAATGGGTTTGCTTCCCGGGCAATTAATTGTGGTGTGTGAAAGTGCCGAATTTAGCGAAGCGTCTGTGCTGTCATGATCGTGTTCGCCTCCCGCAGCTCTTCTGTTGCTTTACGTTCCAGGCGAGTTGAATTTTAATGGAACCGAATGGAGACTGTTATTTCATCGCTGTTGTGAAACAAAGTACTACGGTGACTCGACTCGTCGTTATTTGGTTTTCTGGCCAATGAAAAAATCGTTCCAATGAATTTCGATGTCATATGTTATTGAATTTCTCCCATTTCCTTCATCTCCGTCCTGGAGACATCGGAAGGGAAAGGTAATCTAGCCGAGACTGTGATTGGTGAAATTCACTTTTTATGGCCCATTCTTATTATGTTCTTTCTTTCTCTCTTTTCAGCATTGTCCGGGAAGTGGTGGTGCACTCAGGCTCCTGTATGTTTGAAAGAGTAGTTTGGAATTGCCCTGTTGTTAGTTGTGAGATTACATTATGGCTCATGCCCCGGACTGTCTCACATTTAGCATTCATGCTCGCTGTGTCTGGAAATACATTTGGTTTGCCAGTTTTGTTTGTGTTCCGTGTTAAATGCTTTCCGTTTTGCGATTCTCTCAATAAATTACGACTGAACAGGGTTTCTGAGGTAACTTCCAGCTGCAAAAATCCTGAACTGAGAATCTGGGAAAATTTCCCAGAGTATGGTCAGTCGGAGCAAAAGTAAGGAAGTCGTTCGTTTCTGCAGCGATTCACAATGCTACCGTTCCCGTGAGCAGTCGAACAGGCTATATGATTGTGCCGCAGACTGCGACGGCAAGCTCCGCTAAAGAGTGATCCTTTAATGCCGGTGTAAGCAACACAACGTTATTAGGGCACACCGCGTGGAAACAGATACTTCGGTGTATCTCGTCCATGCTCAGCACATAGCCAAAATTAAACAAGTCCCATTAAACAACGAGCGATTGGAAACAGAAAGGTGAAAAGTAGAATGGCTTCAACTTTCAGTGCTTGAACAAATCTGCTCTCGTAGTGAAATGTAATGCAACTCCATTTAATTACTGTGCAAAGCATTGTCAAGTTTTTCTCCAACCTGGTTCTGATCATATGCCATTCTGTTTGAGAGTGTAGTTCCCGCCTTCTGATCCTTCCATGAAAAGCAGCACCGCATTTGCATTCCTTGCGCAGGTTTGCCCGGTTCAAAGACAGGGAAGAAGCTGATGCTCTGGTATCACAGCGCACCACGGATTCCTGAACTAGTCTGTCTGTCAAATGTACCCCCAAAGTCGTCTCTGAAAGACCTCATTTGGAAGCTGTCTGTCGTTATTCAACGTACGAGAGTTGGCACCAGAGGTCCTGAATCATGTTTTGGAGCAGTTCGCACGGAAGTGGCTCATTCAATCAGCAACAGCAATGAAAGAAATTACACTCTCAGAGGAACCTCTGGACCTATGCTTTCACAGCGTCGCTAGTATTAAGGTGCGCCCCGAGATCTAAGCCACGTTGGAAGTGAGACGGAGGAATCGACAGAGAGGCTACAGAATGACATCGCATCCATTTGGATTTCTTTAAATCACTGACGAGCAGGAAAATGTAAACGGGGAGGGCGAGTGGGGAAGTGAGGCAGTAGCAGCTCTGGTGAAATTCCTTCTTTGTGATTCGCTCAGCAACCAGAGACGTGAAGGTGACTCAGGCGTGAGAGCTCTTCACATCGAGAACAAAAAGCACTCAAGGGCAGTTAGCACCTCTTCCGGAGAGTGGGGTGGGGTGAGCTAATTCCCTTTTGACTTCTCTGACTATGTTCAGAAACTGCCTTTTAGATTGAGGTGAACAGAGACTGCATTTCTTAAAAGCACCATGGAATTTATCAAACTTTATTGTGTCGCTTCCTTTCGATTCCCACACAGGTTTCCAACTCAGTTGGTATCCATGTGGCTCATATCCAGGTGTGAACATCTCTGCAGCGAATTGCACGGTTAAGGCAAAAAGGCAAGGAAAGTGGCATCTCGAATTGGCTCCGAGGTCAGAGCATCCTCGCAATGTGATCTGTCGTTCTCGGATTGTAATGCTACCTCCGGTTTTAGGGTGGAGAACATTCTTTGGGACTCTTATTCTGCAAGACAGACACAGTGACTGAAACTATGCTGCACGTTATGATTTGGAACACGGGCTGCTCAGCTTTGTGCATTTTCCCTGTAGTCCGGTGTGTTTCATGTTCCGTGTAAACGTGAAAGTTGTCCTGTTTCGAGCAATGGGTGAAATCATTTATCAATGCAAGAATCGAAATTGCAGTCATGTCAAGCAGCTCATGGTAATTTGACCAAATCATAACCGATCGTGTGTTCTCACGCACTCACAGATGCATTTGGAGCTGAAAAGAGTCTGAGAAGATCGACTCAGCTTACCATTGATTTTTGTCTGGATTGATGGGTATCATTATCTGCTGCGAAATTGTCATTGTAACCGGGCACATCCCAGCAGCTGTGCGAGTCGGAGAGGGATCATGGAACCCTTTTAACGTGACTTTGCATCTGTTGTTTTGCAGGAGCACAATTGGAAGTGCAAGAAAATGGGCAGCGCTAGTGGCTGGCTGGTAGTGTGGCCGAGCGGTCTAAGGCGCTGGATTTAAACTCCAGTCTCTGACAGAGGCGTGGGTTCGAATCCCACAGCTGCCATTTCTGCTGACCTTCTCCAATCGCGCAGCTGGTTGAAATGCTGTTTCGACCCCTGCTGCGTTTCTGTTTAAAACAGAAGCGAAATGGGTTTGCTTCCCGGGCAATTAATTGTGGTGTGTGAAAGTGCCGAATTTAGCGAAGCGTCTGTGCTGTCATGATCGTGTTCGCCTCCCGCAGCTCTTCTGTTGCTTTACGTTCCAGGCGAGTTGAATTTTAATGGAACCGAATGGAGACTGTTATTTCATCGCTGTTGTGAAACAAAGTACTACGGTGACTCGACTCGTCGTTATTTGGTTTTCTGGCCAATGAAAAAATCGTTCCAATGAATTTCGATGTCATATGTTATTGAATTTCTCCCATTTCCTTCATCTCCGTCCTGGAGACATCGGAAGGGAAAGGTAATCTAGCCGAGACTGTGATTGGTGAAATTCACTTTTTATGGCCCATTCTTATTATGTTCTTTCTTTCTCTCTTTTCAGCATTGTCCGGGAAGTGGTGGTGCACTCAGGCTCCTGTATGTTTGAAAGAGTAGTTTGGAATTGCCCTGTTGTTAGTTGTGAGATTACATTATGGCTCATGCCCCGGACTGTCTCACATTTAGCATTCATGCTCGCTGTGTCTGGAAATACATTTGGTTTGCCAGTTTTGTTTGTGTTCCGTGTTAAATGCTTTCCGTTTTGCGATTCTCTCAATAAATTACGACTGAACAGGGTTTCTGAGGTAACTTCCAGCTGCAAAAATCCTGAACTGAGAATCTGGGAAAATTTCCCAGAGTATGGTCAGTCGGAGCAAAAGTAAGGAAGTCGTTCGTTTCTGCAGCGATTCACAATGCTACCGTTCCCGTGAGCAGTCGAACAGGCTATATGATTGTGCCGCAGACTGCGACGGCAAGCTCCGCTAAAGAGTGATCCTTTAATGCCGGTGTAAGCAACACAACGTTATTAGGGCACACCGCGTGGAAACAGATACTTCGGTGTATCTCGTCCATGCTCAGCACATAGCCAAAATTAAACAAGTCCCATTAAACAACGAGCGATTGGAAACAGAAAGGTGAAAAGTAGAATGGCTTCAACTTTCAGTGCTTGAACAAATCTGCTCTCGTAGTGAAATGTAATGCAACTCCATTTAATTACTGTGCAAAGCATTGTCAAGTTTTTCTCCAACCTGGTTCTGATCATATGCCATTCTGTTTGAGAGTGTAGTTCCCGCCTTCTGATCCTTCCATGAAAAGCAGCACCGCATTTGCATTCCTTGCGCAGGTTTGCCCGGTTCAAAGACAGGGAAGAAGCTGATGCTCTGGTATCACAGCGCACCACGGATTCCTGAACTAGTCTGTCTGTCAAATGTACCCCCAAAGTCGTCTCTGAAAGACCTCATTTGGAAGCTGTCTGTCGTTATTCAACGTACGAGAGTTGGCACCAGAGGTCCTGAATCATGTTTTGGAGCAGTTCGCACGGAAGTGGCTCATTCAATCAGCAACAGCAATGAAAGAAATTACACTCTCAGAGGAACCTCTGGACCTATGCTTTCACAGCGTCGCTAGTATTAAGGTGCGCCCCGAGATCTAAGCCACGTTGGAAGTGAGACGGAGGAATCGACAGAGAGGCTACAGAATGACATCGCATCCATTTGGATTTCTTTAAATCACTGACGAGCAGGAAAATGTAAACGGGGAGGGCGAGTGGGGAAGTGAGGCAGTAGCAGCTCTGGTGAAATTCCTTCTTTGTGATTCGCTCAGCAACCAGAGACGTGAAGGTGACTCAGGCGTGAGAGCTCTTCACATCGAGAACAAAAAGCACTCAAGGGCAGTTAGCACCTCTTCCGGAGAGTGGGGTGGGGTGAGCTAATTCCCTTTTGACTTCTCTGACTATGTTCAGAAACTGCCTTTTAGATTGAGGTGAACAGAGACTGCATTTCTTAAAAGCACCATGGAATTTATCAAACTTTATTGTGTTGCTTCCTTTCGATTCCCACACAGGTTTCCAACTCAGTTGGTATCCATGTGGCTCATATCCAGGTGTGAACATCTCTGCAGCGAATTGCACGGTTAAGGCAAAAAGGCAAGGAAAGTGGCATCTCGAATTGGCTCCGAGGTCAGAGCATCCTCGCAATGTGATCTGTCGTTCTCGGATTGTAATGCTACCTCCGGTTTTAGGGTGGAGAACATTCTTTGGGACTCTTATTCTGCAAGACAGACACAGTGACTGAAACTATGCTGCACGTTATGATTTGGAACACGGGCTGCTCAGCTTTGTGCATTTTCCCTGTAGTCCGGTGTGTTTCATGTTCCGTGTAAACGTGAAAGTTGTCCTGTTTCGAGCAATGGGTGAAATCATTTATCAATGCAAGAATCGAAATTGCAGTCATGTCAAGCAGCTCATGGTAATTTGACCAAATCATAACCGATCGTGTGTTCTCACGCACTCACAGATGCATTTGGAGCTGAAAAGAGTCTGAGAAGATCGACTCAGCTTACCATTGATTTTTGTCTGGATTGATGGGTATCATTATCTGCTGCGAAATTGTCATTGTAGCCGGGCACATCCCAGCAGCTGTGCGAGTCGGAGAGGGATCATGGAACCCTTTTAACGTGACTTTGCATCTGTTGTTTTGCAGGAGCACAATTGGAAGTGCAAGAAAATGGGCAGCGCTAGTGGCTGGCTGGTAGTGTGGCCGAGCGGTCTAAGGCGCTGGATTTAAACTCCAGTCTCTGACAGAGGCGTGGGTTCGAATCCCACAGCTGCCATTTCTGCTGACCTTCTCCAATCGCGCAGCTGGTTGAAATGCTGTTTCGACCCCTGCTGCGTTTCTGTTTAAAACAGAAGCGAAATGGGTTTGCTTCCCGGGCAATTAATTGTGGTGTGTGAAAGTGCCGAATTTAGCGAAGCGTCTGTGCTGTCATGATCGTGTTCGCCTCCCGCAGCTCTTCTGTTGCTTTACGTTCCAGGCGAGTTGAATTTTAATGGAACCGAATGGAGACTGTTATTTCATCGCTGTTGTGAAACAAAGTACTACGGTGACTCGACTCGTCGTTATTTGGTTTTCTGGCCAATGAAAAAATCGTTCCAATGAATTTCGATGTCATATGTTATTGAATTTCTCCCATTTCCTTCATCTCCGTCCTGGAGACATCGGAAGGGAAAGGTAATCTAGCCGAGACTGTGATTGGTGAAATTCACTTTTTATGGCCCATTCTTATTATGTTCTTTCTTTCTCTCTTTTCAGCATTGTCCGGGAAGTGGTGGTGCACTCAGGCTCCTGTATGTTTGAAAGAGTAGTTTGGAATTGCCCTGTTGTTAGTTGTGAGATTACATTATGGCTCATGCCCCGGACTGTCTCACATTTAGCATTCATGCTCGCTGTGTCTGGAAATACATTTGGTTTGCCAGTTTTGTTTGTGTTCCGTGTTAAATGCTTTCCGTTTTGCGATTCTCTCAATAAATTACGACTGAACAGGGTTTCTGAGGTAACTTCCAGCTGCAAAAATCCTGAACTGAGAATCTGGGAAAATTTCCCAGAGTATGGTCAGTCGGAGCAAAAGTAAGGAAGTCGTTCGTTTCTGCAGCGATTCACAATGCTACCGTTCCCGTGAGCAGTCGAACAGGCTATATGATTGTGCCGCAGACTGCGACGGCAAGCTCCGCTAAAGAGTGATCCTTTAATGCCGGTGTAAGCAACACAACGTTATTAGGGCACACCGCGTGGAAACAGATACTTCGGTGTATCTCGTCCATGCTCAGCACATAGCCAAAATTAAACAAGTCCCATTAAACAACGAGCGATTGGAAACAGAAAGGTGAAAAGTAGAATGGCTTCAACTTTCAGTGCTTGAACAAATCTGCTCTCGTAGTGAAATGTAATGCAACTCCATTTAATTACTGTGCAAAGCATTGTCAAGTTTTTCTCCAACCTGGTTCTGATCATATGCCATTCTGTTTGAGAGTGTAGTTCCCGCCTTCTGATCCTTCCATGAAAAGCAGCACCGCATTTGCATTCCTTGCGCAGGTTTGCCCGGTTCAAAGACAGGGAAGAAGCTGATGCTCTGGTATCACAGCGCACCACGGATTCCTGAACTAGTCTGTCTGTCAAATGTACCCCCAAAGTCGTCTCTGAAAGACCTCATTTGGAAGCTGTCTGTTGTTATTCAACGTACGAGAGTTGGCACCAGAGGTCCTGAATCATGTTTTGGAGCAGTTCGCACGGAAGTGGCTCATTCAATCAGCAACAGCAATGAAAGAAATTACACTCTCAGAGGAACCTCTGGACCTATGCTTTCACAGCGTCGCTAGTATTAAGGTGCGCCCCGAGATCTAAGCCACGTTGGAAGTGAGACGGAGGAATCGACAGAGAGGCTACAGAATGACATCGCATCCATTTGGATTTCTTTAAATCACTGACGAGCAGGAAAATGTAAACGGGGAGGGCGAGTGGGGAAGTGAGGCAGTAGCAGCTCTGGTGAAATTCCTTCTTTGTGATTCGCTCAGCAACCAGAGACGTGAAGGTGACTCAGGCGTGAGAGCTCTTCACATCGAGAACAAAAAGCACTCAAGGGCAGTTAGCACCTCTTCCGGAGAGTGGGGTGGGGTGAGCTAATTCCCTTTTGACTTCTCTGACTATGTTCAGAAACTGCCTTTTAGATTGAGGTGAACAGAGACTGCATTTCTTAAAAGCACCATGGAATTTATCAAACTTTATTGTGTTGCTTCCTTTCGATTCCCACACAGGTTTCCAACTCAGTTGGTATCCATGTGGCTCATATCCAGGTGTGAACATCTCTGCAGCGAATTGCACGGTTAAGGCAAAAAGGCAAGGAAAGTGGCATCTCGAATTGGCTCCGAGGTCAGAGCATCCTCGCAATGTGATCTGTCGTTCTCGGATTGTAATGCTACCTCCGGTTTTAGGGTGGAGAACATTCTTTGGGACTCTTATTCTGCAAGACAGACACAGTGACTGAAACTATGCTGCACGTTATGATTTGGAACACGGGCTGCTCAGCTTTGTGCATTTTCCCTGTAGTCCGGTGTGTTTCATGTTCCGTGTAAACGTGAAAGTTGTCCTGTTTCGAGCAATGGGTGAAATCATTTATCAATGCAAGAATCGAAATTGCAGTCATGTCAAGCAGCTCATGGTAATTTGACCAAATCATAACCGATCGTGTGTTCTCACGCACTCACAGATGCATTTGGAGCTGAAAAGAGTCTGAGAAGATCGACTCAGCTTACCATTGATTTTTGTCTGGATTGATGGGTATCATTATCTGCTGCGAAATTGTCATTGTAGCCGGGCACATCCCAGCAGCTGTGCGAGTCGGAGAGGGATCATGGAACCCTTTTAACGTGACTTTGCATCTGTTGTTTTGCAGGAGCACAATTGGAAGTGCAAGAAAATGGGCAGCGCTAGTGGCTGGCTGGTAGTGTGGCCGAGCGGTCTAAGGCGCTGGATTTAAACTCCAGTCTCTGACAGAGGCGTGGGTTCGAATCCCACAGCTGCCATTTCTGCTGACCTTCTCCAATCGCGCAGCTGGTTGAAATGCTGTTTCGACCCCTGCTGCGTTTCTGTTTAAAACAGAAGCGAAATGGGTTTGCTTCCCGGGCAATTAATTGTGGTGTGTGAAAGTGCCGAATTTAGCGAAGCGTCTGTGCTGTCATGATCGTGTTCGCCTCCCGCAGCTCTTCTGTTGCTTTACGTTCCAGGCGAGTTGAATTTTAATGGAACCGAATGGAGACTGTTATTTCATCGCTGTTGTGAAACAAAGTACTACGGTGACTCGACTCGTCGTTATTTGGTTTTCTGGCCAATGAAAAAATCGTTCCAATGAATTTCGATGTCATATGTTATTGAATTTCTCCCATTTCCTTCATCTCCGTCCTGGAGACATCGGAAGGGAAAGGTAATCTAGCCGAGACTGTGATTGGTGAAATTCACTTTTTATGGCCCATTCTTATTATGTTCTTTCTTTCTCTCTTTTCAGCATTGTCCGGGAAGTGGTGGTGCACTCAGGCTCCTGTATGTTTGAAAGAGTAGTTTGGAATTGCCCTGTTGTTAGTTGTGAGATTACATTATGGCTCATGCCCCGGACTGTCTCACATTTAGCATTCATGCTCGCTGTGTCTGGAAATACATTTGGTTTGCCAGTTTTGTTTGTGTTCCGTGTTAAATGCTTTCCGTTTTGCGATTCTCTCAATAAATTACGACTGAACAGGGTTTCTGAGGTAACTTCCAGCTGCAAAAATCCTGAACTGAGAATCTGGGAAAATTTCCCAGAGTATGGTCAGTCGGAGCAAAAGTAAGGAAGTCGTTCGTTTCTGCAGCGATTCACAATGCTACCGTTCCCGTGAGCAGTCGAACAGGCTATATGATTGTGCCGCAGACTGCGACGGCAAGCTCCGCTAAAGAGTGATCCTTTAATGCCGGTGTAAGCAACACAACGTTATTAGGGCACACCGCGTGGAAACAGATACTTCGGTGTATCTCGTCCATGCTCAGCACATAGCCAAAATTAAACAAGTCCCATTAAACAACGAGCGATTGGAAACAGAAAGGTGAAAAGTAGAATGGCTTCAACTTTCAGTGCTTGAAC
Source organism: Chiloscyllium punctatum (assembly GCF_047496795.1). NCBI lineage: Eukaryota > Metazoa > Chordata > Chondrichthyes > Orectolobiformes > Hemiscylliidae > Chiloscyllium > Chiloscyllium punctatum. The sequence continues at coordinate 66,681,390 of NC_092779.1, read as the reverse complement.
AAATCTGCTCTCGTAGTGAAATGTAATGCAACTCCATTTAATTACTGTGCAAAGCATTGTCAAGTTTTTCTCCAACCTGGTTCTGATCATATGCCATTCTGTTTGAGAGTGTAGTTCCCGCCTTCTGATCCTTCCATGAAAAGCAGCACCGCATTTGCATTCCTTGCGCAGGTTTGCCCGGTTCAAAGACAGGGAAGAAGCTGATGCTCTGGTATCACAGCGCACCACGGATTCCTGAACTAGTCTGTCTGTCAAATGTACCCCCAAAGTCGTCTCTGAAAGACCTCATTTGGAAGCTGTCTGTCGTTATTCAACGTACGAGAGTTGGCACCAGAGGTCCTGAATCATGTTTTGGAGCAGTTCGCACGGAAGTGGCTCATTCAATCAGCAACAGCAATGAAAGAAATTACACTCTCAGAGGAACCTCTGGACCTATGCTTTCACAGCGTCGCTAGTATTAAGGTGCGCCCCGAGATCTAAGCCACGTTGGAAGTGAGACGGAGGAATCGACAGAGAGGCTACAGAATGACATCGCATCCATTTGGATTTCTTTAAATCACTGACGAGCAGGAAAATGTAAACGGGGAGGGCGAGTGGGGAAGTGAGGCAGTAGCAGCTCTGGTGAAATTCCTTCTTTGTGATTCGCTCAGCAACCAGAGACGTGAAGGTGACTCAGGCGTGAGAGCTCTTCACATCGAGAACAAAAAGCACTCAAGGGCAGTTAGCACCTCTTCCGGAGAGTGGGGTGGGGTGAGCTAATTCCCTTTTGACTTCTCTGACTATGTTCAGAAACTGCCTTTTAGATTGAGGTGAACAGAGACTGCATTTCTTAAAAGCACCATGGAATTTATCAAACTTTATTGTGTTGCTTCCTTTCGATTCCCACACAGGTTTCCAACTCAGTTGGTATCCATGTGGCTCATATCCAGGTGTGAACATCTCTGCAGCGAATTGCACGGTTAAGGCAAAAAGGCAAGGAAAGTGGCATCTCGAATTGGCTCCGAGGTCAGAGCATCCTCGCAATGTGATCTGTCGTTCTCGGATTGTAATGCTACCTCCGGTTTTAGGGTGGAGAACATTCTTTGGGACTCTTATTCTGCAAGACAGACACAGTGACTGAAACTATGCTGCACGTTATGATTTGGAACACGGGCTGCTCAGCTTTGTGCATTTTCCCTGTAGTCCGGTGTGTTTCATGTTCCGTGTAAACGTGAAAGTTGTCCTGTTTCGAGCAATGGGTGAAATCATTTATCAATGCAAGAATCGAAATTGCAGTCATGTCAAGCAGCTCATGGTAATTTGACCAAATCATAACCGATCGTGTGTTCTCACGCACTCACAGATGCATTTGGAGCTGAAAAGAGTCTGAGAAGATCGACTCAGCTTACCATTGATTTTTGTCTGGATTGATGGGTATCATTATCTGCTGCGAAATTGTCATTGTAGCCGGGCACATCCCAGCAGCTGTGCGAGTCGGAGAGGGATCATGGAACCCTTTTAACGTGACTTTGCATCTGTTGTTTTGCAGGAGCACAATTGGAAGTGCAAGAAAATGGGCAGCGCTAGTGGCTGGCTGGTAGTGTGGCCGAGCGGTCTAAGGCGCTGGATTTAAACTCCAGTCTCTGACAGAGGCGTGGGTTCGAATCCCACAGCTGCCATTTCTGCTGACCTTCTCCAATCGCGCAGCTGGTTGAAATGCTGTTTCGACCCCTGCTGCGTTTCTGTTTAAAACAGAAGCGAAATGGGTTTGCTTCCCGGGCAATTAATTGTGGTGTGTGAAAGTGCCGAATTTAGCGAAGCGTCTGTGCTGTCATGATCGTGTTCGCCTCCCGCAGCTCTTCTGTTGCTTTACGTTCCAGGCGAGTTGAATTTTAATGGAACCGAATGGAGACTGTTATTTCATCGCTGTTGTGAAACAAAGTACTACGGTGACTCGACTCGTCGTTATTTGGTTTTCTGGCCAATGAAAAAATCGTTCCAATGAATTTCGATGTCATATGTTATTGAATTTCTCCCATTTCCTTCATCTCCGTCCTGGAGACATCGGAAGGGAAAGGTAATCTAGCCGAGACTGTGATTGGTGAAATTCACTTTTTATGGCCCATTCTTATTATGTTCTTTCTTTCTCTCTTTTCAGCATTGTCCGGGAAGTGGTGGTGCACTCAGGCTCCTGTATGTTTGAAAGAGTAGTTTGGAATTGCCCTGTTGTTAGTTGTGAGATTACATTATGGCTCATGCCCCGGACTGTCTCACATTTAGCATTCATGCTCGCTGTGTCTGGAAATACATTTGGTTTGCCAGTTTTGTTTGTGTTCCGTGTTAAATGCTTTCCGTTTTGCGATTCTCTCAATAAATTACGACTGAACAGGGTTTCTGAGGTAACTTCCAGCTGCAAAAATCCTGAACTGAGAATCTGGGAAAATTTCCCAGAGTATGGTCAGTCGGAGCAAAAGTAAGGAAGTCGTTCGTTTCTGCAGCGATTCACAATGCTACCGTTCCCGTGAGCAGTCGAACAGGCTATATGATTGTGCCGCAGACTGCGACGGCAAGCTCCGCTAAAGAGTGATCCTTTAATGCCGGTGTAAGCAACACAACGTTATTAGGGCACACCGCGTGGAAACAGATACTTCGGTGTATCTCGTCCATGCTCAGCACATAGCCAAAATTAAACAAGTCCCATTAAACAACGAGCGATTGGAAACAGAAAGGTGAAAAGTAGAATGGCTTCAACTTTCAGTGCTTGAACAAATCTGCTCTCGTAGTGAAATGTAATGCAACTCCATTTAATTACTGTGCAAAGCATTGTCAAGTTTTTCTCCAACCTGGTTCTGATCATATGCCATTCTGTTTGAGAGTGTAGTTCCCGCCTTCTGATCCTTCCATGAAAAGCAGCACCGCATTTGCATTCCTTGCGCAGGTTTGCCCGGTTCAAAGACAGGGAAGAAGCTGATGCTCTGGTATCACAGCGCACCACGGATTCCTGAACTAGTCTGTCTGTCAAATGTACCCCCAAAGTCGTCTCTGAAAGACCTCATTTGGAAGCTGTCTGTTGTTATTCAACGTACGAGAGTTGGCACCAGAGGTCCTGAATCATGTTTTGGAGCAGTTCGCACGGAAGTGGCTCATTCAATCAGCAACAGCAATGAAAGAAATTACACTCTCAGAGGAACCTCTGGACCTATGCTTTCACAGCGTCGCTAGTATTAAGGTGCGCCCCGAGATCTAAGCCACGTTGGAAGTGAGACGGAGGAATCGACAGAGAGGCTACAGAATGACATCGCATCCATTTGGATTTCTTTAAATCACTGACGAGCAGGAAAATGTAAACGGGGAGGGCGAGTGGGGAAGTGAGGCAGTAGCAGCTCTGGTGAAATTCCTTCTTTGTGATTCGCTCAGCAACCAGAGACGTGAAGGTGACTCAGGCGTGAGAGCTCTTCACATCGAGAACAAAAAGCACTCAAGGGCAGTTAGCACCTCTTCCGGAGAGTGGGGTGGGGTGAGCTAATTCCCTTTTGACTTCTCTGACTATGTTCAGAAACTGCTTTTTAGATTGAGGTGAACAGAGACTGCATTTCTTAAAAGCACCATGGAATTTATCAAACTTTATTGTGTCGCTTCCTTTCGATTCCCACACAGGTTTCCAACTCAGTTGGTATCCATGTGGCTCATATCCAGGTGTGAACATCTCTGCAGCGAATTGCACGGTTAAGGCAAAAAGGCAAGGAAAGTGGCATCTCGAATTGGCTCCGAGGTCAGAGCATCCTCGCAATGTGATCTGTCGTTCTCGGATTGTAATGCTACCTCCGGTTTTAGGGTGGAGAACATTCTTTGGGACTCTTATTCTGCAAGACAGACACAGTGACTGAAACTATGCTGCACGTTATGATTTGGAACACGGGCTGCTCAGCTTTGTGCATTTTCCCTGTAGTCCGGTGTGTTTCATGTTCCGTGTAAACGTGAAAGTTGTCCTGTTTCGAGCAATGGGTGAAATCATTTATCAATGCAAGAATCGAAATTGCAGTCATGTCAAGCAGCTCATGGTAATTTGACCAAATCATAACCGATCGTGTGTTCTCACGCACTCACAGATGCATTTGGAGCTGAAAAGAGTCTGAGAAGATCGACTCAGCTTACCATTGATTTTTGTCTGGATTGATGGGTATCATTATCTGCTGCGAAATTGTCATTGTAGCCGGGCACATCCCAGCAGCTGTGCGAGTCGGAGAGGGATCATGGAACCCTTTTAACGTGACTTTGCATCTGTTGTTTTGCAGGAGCACAATTGGAAGTGCAAGAAAATGGGCAGTGCTAGTGGCTGGCTGGTAGTGTGGCCGAGCGGTCTAAGGCGCTGGATTTAAGCTCCAGTCTCTGACAGAGGCGTGGGTTCGAATCCCACCGCTGCCATTTCTGCTGACCTTCTCCAATCGCGCAGCTGGTTGAAATGCTGTTTCGACCCCTGCTGCGTTTCTGTTTAAAACAGAAGCGAAATGGGTTTGCTTCCCGGGCAATTAATTGTGGTGTGTGAAAGTGCCGAATTTGGCGAAGCGTCTGTGCTGTCATGATCGTGTTCGCCTCCCGCAGCTCTTCTGTTGCTTTACGTTCCAGGCGAGTTGAATTTTAATGGAATCGAATGGAGACTGTTATTTCATCGCTGTTGTGAAACAAAGTACTACGGTGACTCGACTCGTCGTTATTTGGTTTTCTGGCCAATGAAAAAATCGTTCCAATGAATTTCGATGTCATATGTTATTGAATTTCTCCCATTTCCTTCATCTCCGTCCTGGAGACATCGGAAGGGAAAGGTAATCTAGCCGAGACTGTGATTGGTGAAATTCACTTTTTATGGCCCATTCTTATTATGTTCTTTCTTTCTCTCTTTTCAGCATTGTCCGGGAAGTGGTGGTGCACTCAGGCTCCTGTATGTTTGAAAGAGTAGTTTGGAATTGCCCTGTTGTTAGTTGTGAGATTACATTATGGCTCATGCCCCGGACTGTCTCACATTTAGCATTCATGCTCGCTGTGTCTGGAAATACATTTGGTTTGCCAGTTTTGTTTGTGTTCCGTGTTAAATGCTTTCCGTTTTGCGATTCTCTCAATAAATTACGAGTTAACAGGGTTTCTGAGGTAACTTCCAGCTGCAAAAATCCTGAACTGAGAATCTGGGAAAATTTCCCAGAGTATGGTCAGTCGGAGCAAAAGTAAGGAAGTCGTTCGTTTCTGCAGCGATTCACAATGCTACCGTTCCCGTGAGCAGTCGAACAGGCTATATGATTGTGCCGCAGACTGCGACGGCAAGCTCCGCTAAAGAGTGATCCTTTAATGCCGGTTTAAGCAACACAACGTTATTAGGGCACACCGCGTGGAAACAGATACTTCGGTGTATCTCGTCCATGCTCAGCACATAGCCAAAATTAAACAAGTCCCATTAAACAACGAGCGATTGGAAACAGAAAGGTGAAAAGTAGAATGGCTTCAACTTTCAGTGCTTGAACAAATCTGCTCTCGTAGTGAAATGTAATGCAACTCCATTTAATTACTGTGCAAAGCATTGTCAAGTTTTTCTCCAACCTGGTTCTGATCATATGCCATTCTGTTTGAGAGTGTAGTTCCCGCCTTCTGATCCTTCCATGAAAAGCAGCACCGCATTTGCATTCCTTGCGCAGGTTTGCCCGGTTCAAAGACAGGGAAGAAGCTGATGCTCTGGTATCACAGCGCACCACGGATTCCTGAACTAGTCTGTCTGTCAAATGTACCCCCAAAGTCGTCTCTGAAAGACCTCATTTGGAAGCTGTCTGTCGTTATTCAACGTACGAGAGTTGGCACCAGAGGTCCTGAATCATGTTTTGGAGCAGTTCGCACGGAAGTGGCTCATTCAATCAGCAACAGCAATGAAAGAAATTACACTCTCAGAGGAACCTCTGGACCTATGCTTTCACAGCGTCGCTAGTATTAAGGTGCGCCCCGAGATCTAAGCCACGTTGGAAGTGAGACGGAGGAATCGACAGAGAGGCTACAGAATGACATCGCATCCATTTGGATTTCTTTAAATCACTGACGAGCAGGAAAATGTAAACGGGGAGGGCGAGTGGGGAAGTGAGGCAGTAGCAGCTCTGGTGAAATTCCTTCTTTGTGATTCGCTCAGCAACCAGAGACGTGAAGGTGACTCAGGCGTGAGAGCTCTTCACATCGAGAACAAAAAGCACTCAAGGGCAGTTAGCACCTCTTCCGGAGAGTGGGGTGGGGTGAGCTAATTCCCTTTTGACTTCTCTGACTATGTTCAGAAACTGCCTTTTAGATTGAGGTGAACAGAGACTGCATTTCTTAAAAGCACCATGGAATTTATCAAACTTTATTGTGTCGCTTCCTTTCGATTCCCACACAGGTTTCCAACTCAGTTGGTATCCATGTGGCTCATATCCAGGTGTGAACATCTCTGCAGCGAATTGCACGGTTAAGGCAAAAAGGCAAGGAAAGTGGCATCTCGAATTGGCTCCGAGGTCAGAGCATCCTCGCAATGTGATCTGTCGTTCTCGGATTGTAATGCTACCTCCGGTTTTAGGGTGGAGAACATTCTTTGGGACTCTTATTCTGCAAGACAGACACAGTGACTGAAACTATGCTGCACGTTATGATTTGGAACACGGGCTGCTCAGCTTTGTGCATTTTCCCTGTAGTCCGGTGTGTTTCATGTTCCGTGTAAACGTGAAAGTTGTCCTGTTTCGAGCAATGGGTGAAATCATTTATCAATGCAAGAATCGAAATTGCAGTCATGTCAAGCAGCTCATGGTAATTTGACCAAATCATAACCGATCGTGTGTTCTCACGCACTCACAGATGCATTTGGAGCTGAAAAGAGTCTGAGAAGATCGACTCAGCTTACCATTGATTTTTGTCTGGATTGATGGGTATCATTATCTGCTGCGAAATTGTCATTGTAGCCGGGCACATCCCAGCAGCTGTGCGAGTCGGAGAGGGATCATGGAACCCTTTTAACGTGACTTTGCATCTGTTGTTTTGCAGGAGCACAATTGGAAGTGCAAGAAAATGGGCAGCGCTAGTGGCTGGCTGGTAGTGTGGCCGAGCGGTCTAAGGCGCTGGATTTAAGCTCCAGTCTCTGACAGAGGCGTGGGTTCGAATCCCACCGCTGCCATTTCTGCTGACCTTCTCCAATCGCGCAGCTGGTTGAAATGCTGTTTCGACCCCTGCTGCGTTTCTGTTTAAAACAGAAGCGAAATGGGTTTGCTTCCCGGGCAATTAATCGTGGTGTGTGAAAGTGCCGAATTTAGCGAAGCGTCTGTGCTGTCATGATCGTGTTCGCCTCCCGCAGCTCTTCTGTTGCTTTACGTTCCAGGCGAGTTGAATTTTAATGGAATCGAATGGAGACTGTTATTTCATCGCTGTTGTGAAACAAAGTACTACGGTGACTCGACTCGTCGTTATTTGGTTTTCTGGCCAATGAAAAAATCGTTCCAATGAATTTCGGTGTCATATGTTATTGAATTTCTCCCATTTCCTTCATCTCCGTCCTGGAGACATCGGAAGGGAAAGGTAATCTAGCCGAGACTGTGATTGGTGAAATTCACTTTTTATGGCCCATTCTTATTATGTTCTTTCTTTCTCTCTTTTCAGCATTGTCCGGGAAGTGGTGGTGCACTCAGGCTCCTGTATGTTTGAAAGAGTAGTTTGGAATTGCCCTGTTGTTAGTTGTGAGATTACTTTATGGCTCATGCCCCGGACTGTCTCACATTTAGCATTCATGCTCGCTGTGTCTGGAAATACATTTGGTTTGCCAGTTTTGTTTGTGTTCCGTGTTAAATGCTTTCCGTTTTGCGATTCTCTCAATAAATTACGAGTTAACAGGGTTTCTGAGGTAACTTCCAGCTGCAAAAATCCTGAACTGAGAATCTGGGAAAATTTCCCAGAGTATGGTCAGTCGGAGCAAAAGTAAGGAAGTCGTTCGTTTCTGCAGCGATTCACAATGCTACCGTTCCCGTGAGCAGTCGAACAGGCTATATGATTGTGCCGCAGACTGCGACGGCAAGCTCCGCTAAAGAGTGATCCTTTAATGCCGGTGTAAGCAACACAACGTTATTAGGGCACACCGCGTGGAAACAGATACTTCGGTGTATCTCGTCCATGCTCAGCACATAGCCAAAATTAAACAAGTCCCATTAAACAACGAGCGATTGGAAACAGAAAGGTGAAAAGTAGAATGGCTTCAACTTTCAGTGCCTGAACAAATCTGCTCTCGTAGTGAAATGTAATGCAACTCCATTTAATTACTGTGCAAAGCATTGTCAAGTTTTTCTCCAACCTGGTTCTGATCATATGCCATTCTGTTTGAGAGTGTAGTTCCCGCCTTCTGATCCTTCCATGAAAAGCAGCACCGCATTTGCATTCCTTGCGCAGGTTTGCCCGGTTCAAAGACAGGGAAGAAGCTGATGCTCTGGTATCACAGCGCACCACGGATTCCTGAACTAGTCTGTCTGTCAAATGTACCCCCAAAGTCGTCTCTGAAAGACCTCATTTGGAAGCTGTCTGTCGTTATTCAACGTACGAGAGTTGGCACCAGAGGTCCTGAATCATGTTTTGGAGCAGTTCGCACGGAAGTGGCTCATTCAATCAGCAACAGCAATGAAAGAAATTACACTCTCAGAGGAACCTCTGGACCTATGCTTTCACAGCGTCGCTAGTATTAAGGTGCGCCCCGAGATCTAAGCCACGTTGGAAGTGAGACGGAGGAATCGACAGAGAGGCTACAGAATGACATCGCATCCATTTGGATTTCTTTAAATCACTGACGAGCAGGAAAATGTAAACGGGGAGGGCGAGTGGGGAAGTGAGGCAGTAGCAGCTCTGGTGAAATTCCTTCTTTGTGATTCGCTCAGCAACCAGAGACGTGAAGGTGACTCAGGCGTGAGAGCTCTTCACATCGAGAACAAAAAGCACTCAAGGGCAGTTAGCACCTCTTCCGGAGAGTGGGGTGGGGTGAGCTAATTCCCTTTTGACTTCTCTGACTATGTTCAGAAACTGCTTTTTAGATTGAGGTGAACAGAGACTGCATTTCTTAAAAGCACCATGGAATTTATCAAACTTTATTGTGTCGCTTCCTTTCGATTCCCACACAGGTTTCCAACTCAGTTGGTATCCATGTGGCTCATATCCAGGTGTGAACATCTCTGCAGCGAATTGCACGGTTAAGGCAAAAAGGCAAGGAAAGTGGCATCTCGAATTGGCTCCGAGGTCAGAGCATCCTCGCAATGTGATCTGTCGTTCTCGGATTGTAATGCTACCTCCGGTTTTAGGGTGGAGAACATTCTTTGGGACTCTTATTCTGCAAGACAGACACAGTGACTGAAACTATGCTGCACGTTATGATTTGGAACACGGGCTGCTCAGCTTTGTGCATTTTCCCTGTAGTCCGGTGTGTTTCATGTTCCGTGTAAACGTGAAAGTTGTCCTGTTTCGAGCAATGGGTGAAATCATTTATCAATGCAAGAATCGAAATTGCAGTCATGTCAAGCAGCTCATGGTAATTTGACCAAATCATAACCGATCGTGTGTTCTCACGCACTCACAGATGCATTTGGAGCTGAAAAGAGTCTGAGAAGATCGACTCAGCTTACCATTGATTTTTGTCTGGATTGATGGGTATCATTATCTGCTGCGAAATTGTCATTGTAGCCGGGCACATCCCAGCAGCTGTGCGAGTCGGAGAGGGATCATGGAACCCTTTTAACGTGACTTTGCATCTGTTGTTTTGCAGGAGCACAATTGGAAGTGCAAGAAAATGGGCAGCGCGAGTGGCTGGCTGGTAGTGTGGCCGAGCGGTCTAAGGCGCTGGATTTAAGCTCCAGTCTCTGACAGAGGCGTGGGTTCGAATCCCACCGCTGCCATTTCTGCTGACCTTCTCCAATCGCGCAGCTGGTTGAAATGCTGTTTCGACCCCTGCTGCGTTTCTGTTTAAAACAGAAGCGAAATGGGTTTGCTTCCCGGGCAATTAATTGTGGTGTGTGAAAGTGCCGAATTTGGCGAAGCGTCTGTGCTGTCATGATCGTGTTCGCCTCCCGCAGCTCTTCTGTTGCTTTACGTTCCAGGCGAGTTGAATTTTAATGGAATCGAATGGAGACTGTTATTTCATCGCTGTTGTGAAACAAAGTACTACGGTGACTCGACTCGTCGTTATTTGGTTTTCTGGCCAATGAAAAAATCGTTCCAATGAATTTCGATGTCATATGTTATTGAATTTCTCCCATTTCCTTCATCTCCGTCCTGGAGACATCGGAAGGGAAAGGTAATCTAGCCGAGACTGTGATTGGTGAAATTCACTTTTTATGGCCCATTCTTATTATGTTCTTTCTTTCTCTCTTTTCAGCATTGTCCGGGAAGTGGTGGTGCACTCAGGCTCCTGTATGTTTGAAAGAGTAGTTTGGAATTGCCCTGTTGTTAGTTGTGAGATTACATTATGGCTCATGCCCCGGACTGTCTCACATTTAGCATTCATGCTCGCTGTGTCTGGAAATACATTTGGTTTGCCAGTTTTGTTTGTGTTCCGTGTTAAATGCTTTCCGTTTTGCGATTCTCTCAATAAATTACGAGTTAACAGGGTTTCTGAGGTAACTTCCAGCTGCAAAAATCCTGAACTGAGAATCTGGGAAAATTTCCCAGAGTATGGTCAGTCGGAGCAAAAGTAAGGAAGTCGTTCGTTTCTGCAGCGATTCACAATGCTACCGTTCCCGTGAGCAGTCGAACAGGCTATATGATTGTGCCGCAGACTGCGACGGCAAGCTCCGCTAAAGAGTGATCCTTTAATGCCGGTTTAAGCAACACAACGTTATTAGGGCACACCGCGTGGAAACAGATACTTCGGTGTATCTCGTCCATGCTCAGCACATAGCCAAAATTAAACAAGTCCCATTAAACAACGAGCGATTGGAAACAGAAAGGTGAAAAGTAGAATGGCTTCAACTTTCAGTGCTTGAACAAATCTGCTCTCGTAGTGAAATGTAATGCAACTCCATTTAATTACTGTGCAAAGCATTGTCAAGTTTTTCTCCAACCTGGTTCTGATCATATGCCATTCTGTTTGAGAGTGTAGTTCCCGCCTTCTGATCCTTCCATGAAAAGCAGCACCGCATTTGCATTCCTTGCGCAGGTTTGCCCGGTTCAAAGACAGGGAAGAAGCTGATGCTCTGGTATCACAGCGCACCACGGATTCCTGAACTAGTCTGTCTGTCAAATGTACCCCCAAAGTCGTCTCTGAAAGACCTCATTTGGAAGCTGTCTGTCGTTATTCAACGTACGAGAGTTGGCACCAGAGGTCCTGAATCATGTTTTGGAGCAGTTCGCACGGAAGTGGCTCATTCAATCAGCAACAGCAATGAAAGAAATTACACTCTCAGAGGAACCTCTGGACCTATGCTTTCACAGCGTCGCTAGTATTAAGGTGCGCCCCGAGATCTAAGCCACGTTGGAAGTGAGACGGAGGAATCGACAGAGAGGCTACAGAATGACATCGCATCCATTTGGATTTCTTTAAATCACTGACGAGCAGGAAAATATAAACGGGGAGGGCGAGTGGGGAAGTGAGGCAGTAGCAGCTCTGGTGAAATTCCTTCTTTGTGATTCGCTCAGCAACCAGAGACGTGAAGGTGACTCAGGCGTGAGAGCTCTTCACATCGAGAACAAAAAGCACTCAAGGGCAGTTAGCACCTCTTCCGGAGAGTGGGGTGGGGTGAGCTAATTCCCTTTTGAGTTCTCTGACTATGTTCAGAAACTGCCTTTTAGATTGAGGTGAACAGAGACTGCATTTCTTAAAAGCACCATGGAATTTATCAAACTTTATTGTGTTGCTTCCTTTCGATTCCCACACAGGTTTCCAACTCAGTTGGTATCCATGTGGCTCATATCCAGGTGTGAACATCTCTGCAGCGAATTGCACGGTTAAGGCAAAAAGGCAAGGAAAGTGGCATCTCGAATTGGCTCCGAGGTCAGAGCATCCTCGCAATGTGATCTGTCGTTCTCGGATTGTAATGCTACCTCCGGTTTTAGGGTGGAGAACATTCTTTGGGACTCTTATTCTGCAAGACAGACACAGTGACTGAAACTATGCTGCACGTTATGATTTGGAACACGGGCTGCTCAGCTTTGTGCATTTTCCCTGTAGTCCGGTGTGTTTCATGTTCCGTGTAAACGTGAAAGTTGTCCTGTTTCGAGCAATGGGTGAAATCATTTATCAATGCAAGAATCGAAATTGCAGTCATGTCAAGCAGCTCATGGTAATTTGACCAAATCATAACCGATCGTGTGTTCTCACGCACTCACAGATGCATTTGGAGCTGAAAAGAGTCTGAGAAGATCGACTCAGCTTACCATTGATTTTTGTCTGGATTGATGGGTATCATTATCTGCTGCGAAATTGTCATTGTAGCCGGGCACATCCCAGCAGCTGTGCGAGTCGGAGAGGGATCATGGAACCCTTTTAACGTGACTTTGCATCTGTTGTTTTGCAGGAGCACAATTGGAAGTGCAAGAAAATGGGCAGCGCGAGTGGCTGGCTGGTAGTGTGGCCGAGCGGTCTAAGGCGCTGGATTTAAACTCCAGTCTCTGACAGAGGCGTGGGTTCGAATCCCACAGCTGCCATTTCTGCTGACCTTCTCCAATCGCGCAGCTGGTTGAAATGCTGTTTCGACCCCTGCTGCGTTTCTGTTTAAAACAGAAGCGAAATGGGTTTGCTTCCCGGGCAATTAATTGTGGTGTGTGAAAGTGCCGAATTTAGCGAAGCGTCTGTGCTGTCATGATCGTGTTCGCCTCCCGCAGCTCTTCTGTTGCTTTACGTTCCAGGCGAGTTGAATTTTAATGGAACCGAATGGAGACTGTTATTTCATCGCTGTTGTGAAACAAAGTACTACGGTGACTCGACTCGTCGTTATTTGGTTTTCTGGCCAATGAAAAAATCGTTCCAATGAATTTCGATGTCATATGTTATTGAATTTCTCCCATTTCCTTCATCTCCGTCCTGGAGACATCGGAAGGGAAAGGTAATCTAGCCGAGACTGTGATTGGTGAAATTCACTTTTTATGGCCCATTCTTATTATGTTCTTTCTTTCTCTCTTTTCAGCATTGTCCGGGAAGTGGTGGTGCACTCAGGCTCCTGTATGTTTGAAAGAGTAGTTTGGAATTGCCCTGTTGTTAGTTGTGAGATTACATTATGGCTCATGCCCCGGACTGTCTCACATTTAGCATTCATGCTCGCTGTGTCTGGAAATACATTTGGTTTGCCAGTTTTGTTTGTGTTCCGTGTTAAATGCTTTCCGTTTTGCGATTCTCTCAATAAATTACGACTGAACAGGGTTTCTGAGGTAACTTCCAGCTGCAAAAATCCTGAACTGAGAATCTGGGAAAATTTCCCAGAGTATGGTCAGTCGGAGCAAAAGTAAGGAAGTCGTTCGTTTCTGCAGCGATTCACAATGCTACCGTTCCCGTGAGCAGTCGAACAGGCTATATGATTGTGCCGCAGACTGCGACGGCAAGCTCCGCTAAAGAGTGATCCTTTAATGCCGGTGTAAGCAACACAACGTTATTAGGGCACACCGCGTGGAAACAGATACTTCGGTGTATCTCGTCCATGCTCAGCACATAGCCAAAATTAAACAAGTCCCATTAAACAACGAGCGATTGGAAACAGAAAGGTGAAAAGTAGAATGGCTTCAACTTTCAGTGCTTGAACAAATCTGCTCTCGTAGTGAAATGTAATGCAACTCCATTTAATTACTGTGCAAAGCATTGTCAAGTTTTTCTCCAACCTGGTTCTGATCATATGCCATTCTGTTTGAGAGTGTAGTTCCCGCCTTCTGATCCTTCCATGAAAAGCAGCACCGCATTTGCATTCCTTGCGCAGGTTTGCCCGGTTCAAAGACAGGGAAGAAGCTGATGCTCTGGTATCACAGCGCACCACGGATTCCTGAACTAGTCTGTCTGTCAAATGTACCCCCAAAGTCGTCTCTGAAAGACCTCATTTGGAAGCTGTCTGTCGTTATTCAACGTACGAGAGTTGGCACCAGAGGTCCTGAATCATGTTTTGGAGCAGTTCGCACGGAAGTGGCTCATTCAATCAGCAACAGCAATGAAAGAAATTACACTCTCAGAGGAACCTCTGGACCTATGCTTTCACAGCGTCGCTAGTATTAAGGTGCGCCCCGAGATCTAAGCCACGTTGGAAGTGAGACGGAGGAATCGACAGAGAGGCTACAGAATGACATCGCATCCATTTGGATTTCTTTAAATCACTGACGAGCAGGAAAATATAAACGGGGAGGGCGAGTGGGGAAGTGAGGCAGTAGCAGCTCTGGTGAAATTCCTTCTTTGTGATTCGCTCAGCAACCAGAGACGTGAAGGTGACTCAGGCGTGAGAGCTCTTCACATCGAGAACAAAAAGCACTCAAGGGCAGTTAGCACCTCTTCCGGAGAGTGGGGTGGGGTGAGCTAATTCCCTTTTGAGTTCTCTGACTATGTTCAGAAACTGCCTTTTAGATTGAGGTGAACAGAGACTGCATTTCTTAAAAGCACCATGGAATTTATCAAACTTTATTGTGTCGCTTCCTTTCGATTCCCACACAGGTTTCCAACTCAGTTGGTATCCATGTGGCTCATATCCAGGTGTGAACATCTCTGCAGCGAATTGCACGGTTAAGGCAAAAAGGCAAGGAAAGTGGCATCTCGAATTGGCTCCGAGGTCAGAGCATCCTCGCAATGTGATCTGTCGTTCTCGGATTGTAATGCTACCTCCGGTTTTAGGGTGGAGAACATTCTTTGGGACTCTTATTCTGCAAGACAGACACAGTGACTGAAACTATGCTGCACGTTATGATTTGGAACACGGGCTGCTCAGCTTTGTGCATTTTCCCTGTAGTCCGGTGTGTTTCATGTTCCGTGTAAACGTGAAAGTTGTCCTGTTTCGAGCAATGGGTGAAATCATTTATCAATGCAAGAATCGAAATTGCAGTCATGTCAAGCAGCTCATGGTAATTTGACCAAATCATAACCGATCGTGTGTTCTCACGCACTCACAGATGCATTTGGAGCTGAAAAGAGTCTGAGAAGATCGACTCAGCTTACCATTGATTTTTGTCTGGATTGATGGGTATCATTATCTGCTGCGAAATTGTCATTGTAGCCGGGCACATCCCAGCAGCTGTGCGAGTCGGAGAGGGATCATGGAACCCTTTTAACGTGACTTTGCATCTGTTGTTTTGCAGGAGCACAATTGGAAGTGCAAGAAAATGGGCAGCGCTAGTGGCTGGCTGGTAGTGTGGCCGAGCGGTCTAAGGCGCTGGATTTAAACTCCAGTCTCTGACAGAGGCGTGGATTCGAATCCCACAGCTGCCATTTCTGCTGACCTTCTCCAATCGCGCAGCTGGTTGAAATGCTGTTTCGACCCCTGCTGCGTTTCTGTTTAAAACAGAAGCGAAATGGGTTTGCTTCCCGGGCAATTAATTGTGGTGTGTGAAAGTGCCGAATTTAGCGAAGCGTCTGTGCTGTCATGATCGTGTTCGCCTCCCGCAGCTCTTCTGTTGCTTTACGTTCCAGGCGAGTTGAATTTTAATGGAACCGAATGGAGACTGTTATTTCATCGCTGTTGTGAAACAAAGTACTACGGTGACTCGACTCGTCGTTATTTGGTTTTCTGGCCAATGAAAAAATCGTTCCAATGAATTTCGATGTCATATGTTATTGAATTTCTCCCATTTCCTTCATCTCCGTCCTGGAGACATCGGAAGGGAAAGGTAATCTAGCCGAGACTGTGATTGGTGAAATTCACTATTTATGGCCCATTCTTATTATGTTCTTTCTTTCTCTCTTTTCAGCATTGTCCGGGAAGTGGTGGTGCACTCAGGCTCCTGTATGTTTGAAAGAGTAGTTTGGAATTGCCCTGTTGTTAGTTGTGAGATTACTTTATGGCTCATGCCCCGGACTGTCTCACATTTAGCATTCATGCTCGCTGTGTCTGGAAATACATTTGGTTTGCCAGTTTTGTTTGTGTTCCGTGTTAAATGCTTTCCGTTTTGCGATTCTCTCAATAAATTACGACTGAACAGGGTTTCTGAGGTAACTTCCAGCTGCAAAAATCCTGAACTGAGAATCTGGGAAAATTTCCCAGAGTATGGTCAGTCGGAGCAAAAGTAAGGAAGTCGTTCGTTTCTGCAGCGATTCACAATGCTACCGTTCCCGTGAGCAGTCGAACAGGCTATATGATTGTGCCGCAGACTGCGACGGCAAGCTCCGCTAAAGAGTGATCCTTTAATGCCGGTGTAAGCAACACAACGTTATTAGGGCACACCGCGTGGAAACAGATACTTCGGTGTATCTCGTCCATGCTCAGCACATAGCCAAAATTAAACAAGTCCCATTAAACAACGAGCGATTGGAAACAGAAAGGTGAAAAGTAGAATGGCTTCAACTTTCAGTGCTTGAACAAATCTGCTCTCGTAGTGAAATGTAATGCAACTCCATTTAATTACTGTGCAAAGCATTGTCAAGTTTTTCTCCAACCTGGTTCTGATCATATGCCATTCTGTTTGAGAGTGTAGTTCCCGCCTTCTGATCCTTCCATGAAAAGCAGCACCGCATTTGCATTCCTTGCGCAGGTTTGCCCGGTTCAAAGACAGGGAAGAAGCTGATGCTCTGGTATCACAGCGCACCACGGATTCCTGAACTAGTCTGTCTGTCAAATGTACCCCCAAAGTCGTCTCTGAAAGACCTCATTTGGAAGCTGTCTGTCGTTATTCAACGTACGAGAGTTGGCACCAGAGGTCCTGAATCATGTTTTGGAGCAGTTCGCACGGAAGTGGCTCATTCAATCAGCAACAGCAATGAAAGAAATTACACTCTCAGAGGAACCTCTGGACCTATGCTTTCACAGCGTCGCTAGTATTAAGGTGCGCCCCGAGATCTAAGCCACGTTGGAAGTGAGACGGAGGAATCGACAGAGAGGCTACAGAATGACATCGCATCCATTTGGATTTCTTTAAATCACTGACGAGCAGGAAAATGTAAACGGGGAGGGCGAGTGGGGAAGTGAGGCAGTAGCAGCTCTGGTGAAATTCCTTCTTTGTGATTCGCTCAGCAACCAGAGACGTGAAGGTGACTCAGGCGTGAGAGCTCTTCACATCGAGAACAAAAAGCACTCAAGGGCAGTTAGCACCTCTTCCGGAGAGTGGGGTGGGGTGAGCTAATTCCCTTTTGACTTCTCTGACTATGTTCAGAAACTGCTTTTTAGATTGAGGTGAACAGAGACTGCATTTCTTAAAAGCACCATGGAATTTATCAAACTTTATTGTGTCGCTTCCTTTCGATTCCCACACAGGTTTCCAACTCAGTTGGTATCCATGTGGCTCATATCCAGGTGTGAACATCTCTGCAGCGAATTGCACGGTTAAGGCAAAAAGGCAAGGAAAGTGGCATCTCGAATTGGCTCCGAGGTCAGAGCATCCTCGCAATGTGATCTGTCGTTCTCGGATTGTAATGCTACCTCCGGTTTTAGGGTGGAGAACATTCTTTGGGACTCTTATTCTGCAAGACAGACACAGTGACTGAAACTATGCTGCACGTTATGATTTGGAACACGGGCTGCTCAGCTTTGTGCATTTTCCCTGTAGTCCGGTGTGTTTCATGTTCCGTGTAAACGTGAAAGTTGTCCTGTTTCGAGCAATGGGTGAAATCATTTATCAATGCAAGAATCGAAATTGCAGTCATGTCAAGCAGCTCATGGTAATTTGACCAAATCATAACCGATCGTGTGTTCTCACGCACTCACAGATGCATTTGGAGCTGAAAAGAGTCTGAGAAGATCGACTCAGCTTACCATTGATTTTTGTCTGGATTGATGGGTATCATTATCTGCTGCGAAATTGTCATTGTAGCCGGGCACATCCCAGCAGCTGTGCGAGTCGGAGAGGGATCATGGAACCCTTTTAACGTGACTTTGCATCTGTTGTTTTGCAGGAGCACAATTGGAAGTGCAAGAAAATGGGCAGCGCTAGTGGCTGGCTGGTAGTGTGGCCGAGCGGTCTAAGGCGCTGGATTTAAGCTCCAGTCTCTGACAGAGGCGTGGGTTCGAATCCCACCGCTGCCATTTCTGCTGACCTTCTCCCACCGCGCAGCTGGTTGAAATGCTGTTTCGACCCCTGCTGCGTTTCTGTTTAAAACAGAAGCGAAATGGGTTTGCTTCCCGGGCAATGAATTGTGGTGTGTGAAAGTGCCGAATTTGGCGAAGCGTCTGTGCTGTCATGATCGTGTTCGCCTCCCGCAGCTCTTCTGTTGCTTTACGTTCCAGGCGAGTTGAATTTTAATGGAACCGAATGGAGACTGTTATTTCATCGCTGTTGTGAAACAAAGTACTACGGTGACTCGACTCGTCGTTATTTGGTTTTCTGGCCAATGAAAAAATCGTTCCAATGAATTTCGATGTCATATGTTATTGAATTTCTCCCATTTCCTTCATCTCCGTCCTGGAGACATCGGAAGGGAAAGGTAATCTAGCCGAGACTGTGATTGGTGAAATTCACTTTTTATGGCCCATTCTTATTATGTTCTTTCTTTCTCTCTTTTCAGCATTGTCCGGGAAGTGGTGGTGCACTCAGGCTCCTGTATGTTTGAAAGAGTAGTTTGGAATTGCCCTGTTGTTAGTTGTGAGATTACATTATGGCTCATGCCCCGGACTGTCTCACATTTAGCATTCATGCTCGCTGTGTCTGGAAATACATTTGGTTTGCCAGTTTTGTTTGTGTTCCGTGTTAAATGCTTTCCGTTTTGCGATTCTCTCAATAAATTACGAGTTAACAGGGTTTCTGAGGTAACTTCCAGCTGCAAAAATCCTGAACTGAGAATCTGGGAAAATTTCCCAGAGTATGGTCAGTCGGAGCAAAAGTAAGGAAGTCGTTCGTTTCTGCAGCGATTCACAATGCTACCGTTCCCGTGAGCAGTCGAACAGGCTATATGATTGTGCCGCAGACTGCGACGGCAAGCTCCGCTAAAGAGTGATCCTTTAATGCCGGTTTAAGCAACACAACGTTATTAGGGCACACCGCGTGGAAACAGATACTTCGGTGTATCTCGTCCATGCTCAGCACATAGCCAAAATTAAACAAGTCCCATTAAACAACGAGCGATTGGAAACAGAAAGGTGAAAAGTAGAATGGCTTCAACTTTCAGTGCTTGAACAAATCTGCTCTCGTAGTGAAATGTAATGCAACTCCATTTAATTACTGTGCAAAGCATTGTCAAGTTTTTCTCCAACCTGGTTCTGATCATATGCCATTCTGTTTGAGAGTGTAGTTCCCGCCTTCTGATCCTTCCATGAAAAGCAGCACCGCATTTGCATTCCTTGCGCAGGTTTGCCCGGTTCAAAGACAGGGAAGAAGCTGATGCTCTGGTATCACAGCGCACCACGGATTCCTGAACTAGTCTGTCTGTCAAATGTACCCCCAAAGTCGTCTCTGAAAGACCTCATTTGGAAGCTGTCTGTCGTTATTCAACGTACGAGAGTTGGCACCAGAGGTCCTGAATCATGTTTTGGAGCAGTTCGCACGGAAGTGGCTCATTCAATCAGCAACAGCAATGAAAGAAATTACACTCTCAGAGGAACCTCTGGACCTATGCTTTCACAGCGTCGCTAGTATTAAGGTGCGCCCCGAGATCTAAGCCACGTTGGAAGTGAGACGGAGGAATCGACAGAGAGGCTACAGAATGACATCGCATCCATTTGGATTTCTTTAAATCACTGACGAGCAGGAAAATGTAAACGGGGAGGGCGAGTGGGGAAGTGAGGCAGTAGCAGCTCTGGTGAAATTCCTTCTTTGTGATTCGCTCAGCAACCAGAGACGTGAAGGTGACTCAGGCGTGAGAGCTCTTCACATCGAGAACAAAAAGCACTCAAGGGCAGTTAGCACCTCTTCCGGAGAGTGGGGTGGGGTGAGCTAATTCCCTTTTGACTTCTCTGACTATGTTCAGAAACTGCCTTTTAGATTGAGGTGAACAGAGACTGCATTTCTTAAAAGCACCATGGAATTTATCAAACTTTATTGTGTCGCTTCCTTTCGATTCCCACACAGGTTTCCAACTCAGTTGGTATCCATGTGGCTCATATCCAGGTGTGAACATCTCTGCAGCGAATTGCACGGTTAAGGCAAAAAGGCAAGGAAAGTGGCATCTCGAATTGGCTCCGAGGTCAGAGCATCCTCGCAATGTGATCTGTCGTTCTCGGATTGTAATGCTACCTCCGGTTTTAGGGTGGAGAACATTCTTTGGGACTCTTATTCTGCAAGACAGACACAGTGACTGAAACTATGCTGCACGTTATGATTTGGAACACGGGCTGCTCAGCTTTGTGCATTTTCCCTGTAGTCCGGTGTGTTTCATGTTCCGTGTAAACGTGAAAGTTGTCCTGTTTCGAGCAATGGGTGAAATCATTTATCAATGCAAGAATCGAAATTGCAGTCATGTCAAGCAGCTCATGGTAATTTGACCAAATCATAACCGATCGTGTGTTCTCACGCACTCACAGATGCATTTGGAGCTGAAAAGAGTCTGAGAAGATCGACTCAGCTTTCCATTGATTTTTGTCTGGATTGATGGGTATCATTATCTGCTGCGAAATTGTCATTGTAGCCGGGCACATCCCAGCAGCTGTGCGAGTCGGAGAGGGATCATGGAACCCTTTTAACGTGACTTTGCATCTGTTGTTTTGCAGGAGCACAATTGGAAGTGCAAGAAAATTGGCAGCGCTAGTGGTTGGCTGGTAGTGTGGCCGAGCGCTCTAAGGCGCGGGATTTAAGCTCCAGTCTCTGACAGAGGCGTGGGTTCGAATCCCACCGCTGCCATTTCTGCTGACCTTCTCCAATCGCGCAGCTGGTTGAAATGCTGTTTCGACCCCTGCTGCGTTTCTGTTTAAAACAGAAGCGAAATGGGTTTGCTTCCCGGGCAATTAATTGTGGTGTGTGAAAGTGCCGAATTTGGCGAAGCGTCTGTGCTGTCATGATCGTGTTCGCCTCCCGCAGCTCTTCTGTTGCTTTACGTTCCAGGCGAGTTGAATTTTAATGGAATCGAATGGAGACTGTTATTTCATCGCTGTTGTGAAACAAAGTACTACGGTGACTCGACTCGTCGTTATTTGGTTTTCTGGCCAATGAAAAAATCGTTCCAATGAATTTCGATGTCATATGTTATTGAATTTCTCCCATTTCCTTCATCTCCGTCCTGGAGACATCGGAAGGGAAAGGTAATCTAGCCGAGACTGTGATTGGTGAAATTCACTTTTTATGGCCCATTCTTATTATGTTCTTTCTTTCTCTCTTTTCAGCATTGTCCGGGAAGTGGTGGTGCACTCAGGCTCCTGTATGTTTGAAAGAGTAGTTTGGAATTGCCCTGTTGTTAGTTGTGAGATTACATTATGGCTCATGCCCCGGACTGTCTCACATTTAGCATTCATGCTCGCTGTGTCTGGAAATACATTTGGTTTGCCAGTTTTGTTTGTGTTCCGTGTTAAATGCTTTCCGTTTTGCGATTCTCTCAATAAATTACGAGTTAACAGGGTTTCTGAGGTAACTTCCAGCTGCAAAAATCCTGAACTGAGAATCTGGGAAAATTTCCCAGAGTATGGTCAGTCGGAGCAAAAGTAAGGAAGTCGTTCGTTTCTGCAGCGATTCACAATGCTACCGTTCCCGTGAGCAGTCGAACAGGCTATATGATTGTGCCGCAGACTGCGACGGCAAGCTCCGCTAAAGAGTGATCCTTTAATGCCGGTTTAAGCAACACAACGTTATTAGGGCACACCGCGTGGAAACAGATACTTCGGTGTATCTCGTCCATGCTCAGCACATAGCCAAAATTAAACAAGTCCCATTAAACAACGAGCGATTGGAAACAGAAAGGTGAAAAGTAGAATGGCTTCAACTTTCAGTGCTTGAACAAATCTGCTCTCGTAGTGAAATGTAATGCAACTCCATTTAATTACTGTGCAAAGCATTGTCAAGTTTTTCTCCAACCTGGTTCTGATCATATGCCATTCTGTTTGAGAGTGTAGTTCCCGCCTTCTGATCCTTCCATGAAAAGCAGCACCGCATTTGCATTCCTTGCGCAGGTTTGCCCGGTTCAAAGACAGGGAAGAAGCTGATGCTCTGGTATCACAGCGCACCACGGATTCCTGAACTAGTCTGTCTGTCAAATGTACCCCCAAAGTCGTCTCTGAAAGACCTCATTTGGAAGCTGTCTGTCGTTATTCAACGTACGAGAGTTGGCACCAGAGGTCCTGAATCATGTTTTGGAGCAGTTCGCACGGAAGTGGCTCATTCAATCAGCAACAGCAATGAAAGAAATTACACTCTCAGAGGAACCTCTGGACCTATGCTTTCACAGCGTCGCTAGTATTAAGGTGCGCCCCGAGATCTAAGCCACGTTGGAAGTGAGACGGAGGAATCGACAGAGAGGCTACAGAATGACATCGCATCCATTTGGATTTCTTTAAATCACTGACGAGCAGGAAAATGTAAACGGGGAGGGCGAGTGGGGAAGTGAGGCAGTAGCAGCTCTGGTGAAATTCCTTCTTTGTGATTCGCTCAGCAACCAGAGACGTGAAGGTGACTCAGGCGTGAGAGCTCTTCACATCGAGAACAAAAAGCACTCAAGGGCAGTTAGCACCTCTTCCGGAGAGTGGGGTGGGGTGAGCTAATTCCCTTTTGACTTCTCTGACTATGTTCAGAAACTGCCTTTTAGATTGAGGTGAACAGAGACTGCATTTCTTAAAAGCACCATGGAATTTATCAAACTTTATTGTGTCGCTTCCTTTCGATTCCCACACAGGTTTCCAACTCAGTTGGTATCCATGTGGCTCATATCCAGGTGTGAACATCTCTGCAGCGAATTGCACGGTTAAGGCAAAAAGGCAAGGAAAGTGGCATCTCGAATTGGCTCCGAGGTCAGAGCATCCTCGCAATGTGATCTGTCGTTCTCGGATTGTAATGCTACCTCCGGTTTTAGGGTGGAGAACATTCTTTGGGACTCTTATTCTGCAAGACAGACACAGTGACTGAAACTATGCTGCACGTTATGATTTGGAACACGGGCTGCTCAGCTTTGTGCATTTTCCCTGTAGTCCGGTGTGTTTCATGTTCCGTGTAAACGTGAAAGTTGTCCTGTTTCGAGCAATGGGTGAAATCATTTATCAATGCAAGAATCGAAATTGCAGTCATGTCAAGCAGCTCATGGTAATTTGACCAAATCATAACCGATCGTGTGTTCTCACGCACTCACAGATGCATTTGGAGCTGAAAAGAGTCTGAGAAGATCGACTCAGCTTTCCATTGATTTTTGTCTGGATTGATGGGTATCATTATCTGCTGCGAAATTGTCATTGTAGCCGGGCACATCCCAGCAGCTGTGCGAGTCGGAGAGGGATCATGGAACCCTTTTAACGTGACTTTGCATCTGTTGTTTTGCAGGAGCACAATTGGAAGTGCAAGAAAATTGGCAGCGCTAGTGGTTGGCTGGTAGTGTGGCCGAGCGCTCTAAGGCGCGGGATTTAAGCTCCAGTCTCTGACAGAGGCGTGGGTTCGAATCCCACCGCTGCCATTTCTGCTGACCTTCTCCAATCGCGCAGCTGGTTGAAATGCTGTTTCGACCCCTGCTGCGTTTCTGTTTAAAACAGAAGCGAAATGGGTTTGCTTCCCGGGCAATTAATTGTGGTGTGTGAAAGTGCCGAATTTGGCGAAGCGTCTGTGCTGTCATGATCGTGTTCGCCTCCCGCAGCTCTTCTGTTGCTTTACGTTCCAGGCGAGTTGAATTTTAATGGAATCGAATGGAGACTGTTATTTCATCGCTGTTGTGAAACAAAGTACTACGGTGACTCGACTCGTCGTTATTTGGTTTTCTGGCCAATGAAAAAATCGTTCCAATGAATTTCGATGTCATATGTTATTGAATTTCTCCCATTTCCTTCATCTCCGTCCTGGAGACATCGGAAGGGAAAGGTAATCTAGCCGAGACTGTGATTGGTGAAATTCACTTTTTATGGCCCATTCTTATTATGTTCTTTCTTTCTCTCTTTTCAGCATTGTCCGGGAAGTGGTGGTGCACTCAGGCTCCTGTATGTTTGAAAGAGTAGTTTGGAATTGCCCTGTTGTTAGTTGTGAGATTACTTTATGGCTCATGCCCCGGACTGTCTCACATTTAGCATTCATGCTCGCTGTGTCTGGAAATACATTTGGTTTGCCAGTTTTGTTTGTGTTCCGTGTTAAATGCTTTCCGTTTTGCGATTCTCTCAATAAATTACGAGTTAACAGGGTTTCTGAGGTAACTTCCAGCTGCAAAAATCCTGAACTGAGAATCTGGGAAAATTTCCCAGAGTATGGTCAGTCGGAGCAAAAGTAAGGAAGTCGTTCGTTTCTGCAGCGAT
Organism: Chiloscyllium punctatum; assembly: GCF_047496795.1. Lineage (NCBI taxonomy): Eukaryota > Metazoa > Chordata > Chondrichthyes > Orectolobiformes > Hemiscylliidae > Chiloscyllium > Chiloscyllium punctatum. The sequence continues at coordinate 66,656,941 of NC_092779.1, read as the reverse complement.
TCACAATGCTACCGTTCCCGTGAGCAGTCGAACAGGCTATATGATTGTGCCGCAGACTGCGACGGCAAGCTCCGCTAAAGAGTGATCCTTTAATGCCGGTGTAAGCAACACAACGTTATTAGGGCACACCGCGTGGAAACAGATACTTCGGTGTATCTCGTCCATGCTCAGCACATAGCCAAAATTAAACAAGTCCCATTAAACAACGAGCGATTGGAAACAGAAAGGTGAAAAGTAGAATGGCTTCAACTTTCAGTGCTTGAACAAATCTGCTCTCGTAGTGAAATGTAATGCAACTCCATTTAATTACTGTGCAAAGCATTGTCAAGTTTTTCTCCAACCTGGTTCTGATCATATGCCATTCTGTTTGAGAGTGTAGTTCCCGCCTTCTGATCCTTCCATGAAAAGCAGCACCGCATTTGCATTCCTTGCGCAGGTTTGCCCGGTTCAAAGACAGGGAAGAAGCTGATGCTCTGGTATCACAGCGCACCACGGATTCCTGAACTAGTCTGTCTGTCAAATGTACCCCCAAAGTCGTCTCTGAAAGACCTCATTTGGAAGCTGTCTGTCGTTATTCAACGTACGAGAGTTGGCACCAGAGGTCCTGAATCATGTTTTGGAGCAGTTCGCACGGAAGTGGCTCATTCAATCAGCAACAGCAATGAAAGAAATTACACTCTCAGAGGAACCTCTGGACCTATGCTTTCACAGCGTCGCTAGTATTAAGGTGCGCCCCGAGATCTAAGCCACGTTGGAAGTGAGACGGAGGAATCGACAGAGAGGCTACAGAATGACATCGCATCCATTTGGATTTCTTTAAATCACTGACGAGCAGGAAAATGTAAACGGGGAGGGCGAGTGGGGAAGTGAGGCAGTAGCAGCTCTGGTGAAATTCCTTCTTTGTGATTCGCTCAGCAACCAGAGACGTGAAGGTGACTCAGGCGTGAGAGCTCTTCACATCGAGAACAAAAAGCACTCAAGGGCAGTTAGCACCTCTTCCGGAGAGTGGGGTGGGGTGAGCTAATTCCCTTTTGACTTCTCTGACTATGTTCAGAAACTGCCTTTTAGATTGAGGTGAACAGAGACTGCATTTCTTAAAAGCACCATGGAATTTATCAAACTTTATTGTGTCGCTTCCTTTCGATTCCCACACAGGTTTCCAACTCAGTTGGTATCCATGTGGCTCATATCCAGGTGTGAACATCTCTGCAGCGAATTGCACGGTTAAGGCAAAAAGGCAAGGAAAGTGGCATCTCGAATTGGCTCCGAGGTCAGAGCATCCTCGCAATGTGATCTGTCGTTCTCGGATTGTAATGCTACCTCCGGTTTTAGGGTGGAGAACATTCTTTGGGACTCTTATTCTGCAAGACAGACACAGTGACTGAAACTATGCTGCACGTTATGATTTGGAACACGGGCTGCTCAGCTTTGTGCATTTTCCCTGTAGTCCGGTGTGTTTCATGTTCCGTGTAAACGTGAAAGTTGTCCTGTTTCGAGCAATGGGTGAAATCATTTATCAATGCAAGAATCGAAATTGCAGTCATGTCAAGCAGCTCATGGTAATTTGACCAAATCATAACCGATCGTGTGTTCTCACGCACTCACAGATGCATTTGGAGCTGAAAAGAGTCTGAGAAGATCGACTCAGCTTACCATTGATTTTTGTCTGGATTGATGGGTATCATTATCTGCTGCGAAATTGTCATTGTAGCCGGGCACATCCCAGCAGCTGTGCGAGTCGGAGAGGGATCATGGAACCCTTTTAACGTGACTTTGCATCTGTTGTTTTGCAGGAGCACAATTGGAAGTGCAAGAAAATGGGCAGCGCTAGTGGCTGGCTGGTAGTGTGGCCGAGCGGTCTAAGGCGCTGGATTTAAGCTCCAGTCTCTGACAGAGGCGTGGGTTCGAATCCCACCGCTGCCAATTCTGCTGACCTTCTCCAATCGCGCAGCTGGTTGAAATGCTGTTTCGACCCCTGCTGCGTTTCTGTTTAAAACAGAAGCGAAATGGGTTTGCTTCCCGGGCAATTAATCGTGGTGTGTGAAAGTGCCGAATTTAGCGAAGCGTCTGTGCTGTCATGATCGTGTTCGCCTCCCGCAGCTCTTCTGTTGCTTTACGTTCCAGGCGAGTTGAATTTTAATGGAATCGAATGGAGACTGTTATTTCATCGCTGTTGTGAAACAAAGTACTACGGTGACTCGACTCGTCGTTATTTGGTTTTCTGGCCAATGAAAAAATCGTTCCAATGAATTTCGATGTCATATGTTATTGAATTTCTCCCATTTCCTTCATCTCCGTCCTGGAGACATCGGAAGGGAAAGGTAATCTAGCCGAGACTGTGATTGGTGAAATTCACTTTTTATGGCCCATTCTTATTATGTTCTTTCTTTCTCTCTTTTCAGCATTGTCCGGGAAGTGGTGGTGCACTCAGGCTCCTGTATGTTTGAAAGAGTAGTTTGGAATTGCCCTGTTGTTAGTTGTGAGATTACTTTATGGCTCATGCCCCGGACTGTCTCACATTTAGCATTCATGCTCGCTGTGTCTGGAAATACATTTGGTTTGCCAGTTTTGTTTGTGTTCCGTGTTAAATGCTTTCCGTTTTGCGATTCTCTCAATAAATTACGAGTTAACAGGGTTTCTGAGGTAACTTCCAGCTGCAAAAATCCTGAACTGAGAATCTGGGAAAATTTCCCAGAGTATGGTCAGTCGGAGCAAAAGTAAGGAAGTCGTTCGTTTCTGCAGCGATTCACAATGCTACCGTTCCCGTGAGCAGTCGAACAGGCTATATGATTGTGCCGCAGACTGCGACGGCAAGCTCCGCTAAAGAGTGATCCTTTAATGCCGGTGTAAGCAACACAACGTTATTAGGGCACACCGCGTGGAAACAGATACTTCGGTGTATCTCGTCCATGCTCAGCACATAGCCAAAATTAAACAAGTCCCATTAAACAACGAGCGATTGGAAACAGAAAGGTGAAAAGTAGAATGGCTTCAACTTTCAGTGCTTGAACAAATCTGCTCTCGTAGTGAAATGTAATGCAACTCCATTTAATTACTGTGCAAAGCATTGTCAAGTTTTTCTCCAACCTGGTTCTGATCATATGCCATTCTGTTTGAGAGTGTAGTTCCCGCCTTCTGATCCTTCCATGAAAAGCAGCACCGCATTTGCATTCCTTGCGCAGGTTTGCCCGGTTCAAAGACAGGGAAGAAGCTGATGCTCTGGTATCACAGCGCACCACGGATTCCTGAACTAGTCTGTCTGTCAAATGTACCCCCAAAGTCGTCTCTGAAAGACCTCATTTGGAAGCTGTCTGTCGTTATTCAACGTACGAGAGTTGGCACCAGAGGTCCTGAATCATGTTTTGGAGCAGTTCGCACGGAAGTGGCTCATTCAATCAGCAACAGCAATGAAAGAAATTACACTCTCAGAGGAACCTCTGGACCTATGCTTTCACAGCGTCGCTAGTATTAAGGTGCGCCCCGAGATCTAAGCCACGTTGGAAGTGAGACGGAGGAATCGACAGAGAGGCTACAGAATGACATCGCATCCATTTGGATTTCTTTAAATCACTGACGAGCAGGAAAATGTAAACGGGGAGGGCGAGTGGGGAAGTGAGGCAGTAGCAGCTCTGGTGAAATTCCTTCTTTGTGATTCGCTCAGCAACCAGAGACGTGAAGGTGACTCAGGCGTGAGAGCTCTTCACATCGAGAACAAAAAGCACTCAAGGGCAGTTAGCACCTCTTCCGGAGAGTGGGGTGGGGTGAGCTAATTCCCTTTTGACTTCTCTGACTATGTTCAGAAACTGCTTTTTAGATTGAGGTGAACAGAGACTGCATTTCTTAAAAGCACCATGGAATTTATCAAACTTTATTGTGTCGCTTCCTTTCGATTCCCACACAGGTTTCCAACTCAGTTGGTATCCATGTGGCTCATATCCAGGTGTGAACATCTCTGCAGCGAATTGCACGGTTAAGGCAAAAAGGCAAGGAAAGTGGCATCTCGAATTGGCTCCGAGGTCAGAGCATCCTCGCAATGTGATCTGTCGTTCTCGGATTGTAATGCTACCTCCGGTTTTAGGGTGGAGAACATTCTTTGGGACTCTTATTCTGCAAGACAGACACAGTGACTGAAACTATGCTGCACGTTATGATTTGGAACACGGGCTGCTCAGCTTTGTGCATTTTCCCTGTAGTCCGGTGTGTTTCATGTTCCGTGTAAACGTGAAAGTTGTCCTGTTTCGAGCAATGGGTGAAATCATTTATCAATGCAAGAATCGAAATTGCAGTCATGTCAAGCAGCTCATGGTAATTTGACCAAATCATAACCGATCGTGTGTTCTCACGCACTCACAGATGCATTTGGAGCTGAAAAGAGTCTGAGAAGATCGACTCAGCTTACCATTGATTTTTGTCTGGATTGATGGGTATCATTATCTGCTGCGAAATTGTCATTGTAGCCGGGCACATCCCAGCAGCTGTGCGAGTCGGAGAGGGATCATGGAACCCTTTTAACGTGACTTTGCATCTGTTGTTTTGCAGGAGCACAATTGGAAGTGCAAGAAAATGGGCAGCGCGAGTGGCTGGCTGGTAGTGTGGCCGAGCGGTCTAAGGCGCTGGATTTAAGCTCCAGTCTCTGACAGAGGCGTGGGTTCGAATCCCACCGCTGCCATTTCTGCTGACCTTCTCCAATCGCGCAGCTGGTTGAAATGCTGTTTCGACCCCTGCTGCGTTTCTGTTTAAAACAGAAGCGAAATGGGTTTGCTTCCCGGGCAATTAATTGTGGTGTGTGAAAGTGCCGAATTTGGCGAAGCGTCTGTGCTGTCATGATCGTGTTCGCCTCCCGCAGCTCTTCTGTTGCTTTACGTTCCAGGCGAGTTGAATTTTAATGGAATCGAATGGAGACTGTTATTTCATCGCTGTTGTGAAACAAAGTACTACGGTGACTCGACTCGTCGTTATTTGGTTTTCTGGCCAATGAAAAAATCGTTCCAATGAATTTCGATGTCATATGTTATTGAATTTCTCCCATTTCCTTCATCTCCGTCCTGGAGACATCGGAAGGGAAAGGTAATCTAGCCGAGACTGTGATTGGTGAAATTCACTTTTTATGGCCCATTCTTATTATGTTCTTTCTTTCTCTCTTTTCAGCATTGTCCGGGAAGTGGTGGTGCACTCAGGCTCCTGTATGTTTGAAAGAGTAGTTTGGAATTGCCCTGTTGTTAGTTGTGAGATTACATTATGGCTCATGCCCCGGACTGTCTCACATTTAGCATTCATGCTCGCTGTGTCTGGAAATACATTTGGTTTGCCAGTTTTGTTTGTGTTCCGTGTTAAATGCTTTCCGTTTTGCGATTCTCTCAATAAATTACGAGTTAACAGGGTTTCTGAGGTAACTTCCAGCTGCAAAAATCCTGAACTGAGAATCTGGGAAAATTTCCCAGAGTATGGTCAGTCGGAGCAAAAGTAAGGAAGTCGTTCGTTTCTGCAGCGATTCACAATGCTACCGTTCCCGTGAGCAGTCGAACAGGCTATATGATTGTGCCGCAGACTGCGACGGCAAGCTCCGCTAAAGAGTGATCCTTTAATGCCGGTTTAAGCAACACAACGTTATTAGGGCACACCGCGTGGAAACAGATACTTCGGTGTATCTCGTCCATGCTCAGCACATAGCCAAAATTAAACAAGTCCCATTAAACAACGAGCGATTGGAAACAGAAAGGTGAAAAGTAGAATGGCTTCAACTTTCAGTGCTTGAACAAATCTGCTCTCGTAGTGAAATGTAATGCAACTCCATTTAATTACTGTGCAAAGCATTGTCAAGTTTTTCTCCAACCTGGTTCTGATCATATGCCATTCTGTTTGAGAGTGTAGTTCCCGCCTTCTGATCCTTCCATGAAAAGCAGCACCGCATTTGCATTCCTTGCGCAGGTTTGCCCGGTTCAAAGACAGGGAAGAAGCTGATGCTCTGGTATCACAGCGCACCACGGATTCCTGAACTAGTCTGTCTGTCAAATGTACCCCCAAAGTCGTCTCTGAAAGACCTCATTTGGAAGCTGTCTGTCGTTATTCAACGTACGAGAGTTGGCACCAGAGGTCCTGAATCATGTTTTGGAGCAGTTCGCACGGAAGTGGCTCATTCAATCAGCAACAGCAATGAAAGAAATTACACTCTCAGAGGAACCTCTGGACCTATGCTTTCACAGCGTCGCTAGTATTAAGGTGCGCCCCGAGATCTAAGCCACGTTGGAAGTGAGACGGAGGAATCGACAGAGAGGCTACAGAATGACATCGCATCCATTTGGATTTCTTTAAATCACTGACGAGCAGGAAAATGTAAACGGGGAGGGCGAGTGGGGAAGTGAGGCAGTAGCAGCTCTGGTGAAATTCCTTCTTTGTGATTCGCTCAGCAACCAGAGACGTGAAGGTGACTCAGGCGTGAGAGCTCTTCACATCGAGAACAAAAAGCACTCAAGGGCAGTTAGCACCTCTTCCGGAGAGTGGGGTGGGGTGAGCTAATTCCCTTTTGACTTCTCTGACTATGTTCAGAAACTGCCTTTTAGATTGAGGTGAACAGAGACTGCATTTCTTAAAAGCACCATGGAATTTATCAAACTTTATTGTGTTGCTTCCTTTCGATTCCCACACAGGTTTCCAACTCAGTTGGTATCCATGTGGCTCATATCCAGGTGTGAACATCTCTGCAGCGAATTGCACGGTTAAGGCAAAAAGGCAAGGAAAGTGGCATCTCGAATTGGCTCCGAGGTCAGAGCATCCTCGCAATGTGATCTGTCGTTCTCGGATTGTAATGCTACCTCCGGTTTTAGGGTGGAGAACATTCTTTGGGACTCTTATTCTGCAAGACAGACACAGTGACTGAAACTATGCTGCACGTTATGATTTGGAACACGGGCTGCTCAGCTTTGTGCATTTTCCCTGTAGTCCGGTGTGTTTCATGTTCCGTGTAAACGTGAAAGTTGTCCTGTTTCGAGCAATGGGTGAAATCATTTATCAATGCAAGAATCGAAATTGCAGTCATGTCAAGCAGCTCATGGTAATTTGACCAAATCATAACCGATCGTGTGTTCTCACGCACTCACAGATGCATTTGGAGCTGAAAAGAGTCTGAGAAGATCGACTCAGCTTACCATTGATTTTTGTCTGGATTGATGGGTATCATTATCTGCTGCGAAATTGTCATTGTAGCCGGGCACATCCCAGCAGCTGTGCGAGTCGGAGAGGGATCATGGAACCCTTTTAACGTGACTTTGCATCTGTTGTTTTGCAGGAGCACAATTGGAAGTGCAAGAAAATGGGCAGCGCTAGTGGCTGGCTGGTAGTGTGGCCGAGCGGTCTAAGGCGCTGGATTTAAACTCCAGTCTCTGACAGAGGCGTGGGTTCGAATCCCACAGCTGCCATTTCTGCTGACCTTCTCCAATCGCGCAGCTGGTTGAAATGCTGTTTCGACCCCTGCTGCGTTTCTGTTTAAAACAGAAGCGAAATGGGTTTGCTTCCCGGGCAATTAATTGTGGTGTGTGAAAGTGCCGAATTTAGCGAAGCGTCTGTGCTGTCATGATCGTGTTCGCCTCCCGCAGCTCTTCTGTTGCTTTACGTTCCAGGCGAGTTGAATTTTAATGGAACCGAATGGAGACTGTTATTTCATCGCTGTTGTGAAACAAAGTACTACGGTGACTCGACTCGTCGTTATTTGGTTTTCTGGCCAATGAAAAAATCGTTCCAATGAATTTCGATGTCATATGTTATTGAATTTCTCCCATTTCCTTCATCTCCGTCCTGGAGACATCGGAAGGGAAAGGTAATCTAGCCGAGACTGTGATTGGTGAAATTCACTTTTTATGGCCCATTCTTATTATGTTCTTTCTTTCTCTCTTTTCAGCATTGTCCGGGAAGTGGTGGTGCACTCAGGCTCCTGTATGTTTGAAAGAGTAGTTTGGAATTGCCCTGTTGTTAGTTGTGAGATTACATTATGGCTCATGCCCCGGACTGTCTCACATTTAGCATTCATGCTCGCTGTGTCTGGAAATACATTTGGTATGCCAGTTTTGTTTGTGTTCCGTGTTAAATGCTTTCCGTTTTGCGATTCTCTCAATAAATTACGACTGAACAGGGTTTCTGAGGTAACTTCCAGCTGCAAAAATCCTGAACTGAGAATCTGGGAAAATTTCCCAGAGTATGGTCAGTCGGAGCAAAAGTAAGGAAGTCGTTCGTTTCTGCAGCGATTCACAATGCTACCGTTCCCGTGAGCAGTCGAACAGGCTATATGATTGTGCCGCAGACTGCGACGGCAAGCTCCGCTAAAGAGTGATCCTTTAATGCCGGTGTAAGCAACACAACGTTATTAGGGCACACCGCGTGGAAACAGATACTTCGGTGTATCTCGTCCATGCTCAGCACATAGCCAAAATTAAACAAGTCCCATTAAACAACGAGCGATTGGAAACAGAAAGGTGAAAAGTAGAATGGCTTCAACTTTCAGTGCTTGAACAAATCTGCTCTCGTAGTGAAATGTAATGCAACTCCATTTAATTACTGTGCAAAGCATTGTCAAGTTTTTCTCCAACCTGGTTCTGATCATATGCCATTCTGTTTGAGAGTGTAGTTCCCGCCTTCTGATCCTTCCATGAAAAGCAGCACCGCATTTGCATTCCTTGCGCAGGTTTGCCCGGTTCAAAGACAGGGAAGAAGCTGATGCTCTGGTATCACAGCGCACCACGGATTCCTGAACTAGTCTGTCTGTCAAATGTACCCCCAAAGTCGTCTCTGAAAGACCTCATTTGGAAGCTGTCTGTCGTTATTCAACGTACGAGAGTTGGCACCAGAGGTCCTGAATCATGTTTTGGAGCAGTTCGCACGGAAGTGGCTCATTCAATCAGCAACAGCAATGAAAGAAATTACACTCTCAGAGGAACCTCTGGACCTATGCTTTCACAGCGTCGCTAGTATTAAGGTGCGCCCCGAGATCTAAGCCACGTTGGAAGTGAGACGGAGGAATCGACAGAGAGGCTACAGAATGACATCGCATCCATTTGGATTTCTTTAAATCACTGACGAGCAGGAAAATGTAAACGGGGAGGGCGAGTGGGGAAGTGAGGCAGTAGCAGCTCTGGTGAAATTCCTTCTTTGTGATTCGCTCAGCAACCAGAGACGTGAAGGTGACTCAGGCGTGAGAGCTCTTCACATCGAGAACAAAAAGCACTCAAGGGCAGTTAGCACCTCTTCCGGAGAGTGGGGTGGGGTGAGCTAATTCCCTTTTGACTTCTCTGACTATGTTCAGAAACTGCCTTTTAGATTGAGGTGAACAGAGACTGCATTTCTTAAAAGCACCATGGAATTTATCAAACTTTATTGTGTTGCTTCCTTTCGATTCCCACACAGGTTTCCAACTCAGTTGGTATCCATGTGGCTCATATCCAGGTGTGAACATCTCTGCAGCGAATTGCACGGTTAAGGCAAAAAGGCAAGGAAAGTGGCATCTCGAATTGGCTCCGAGGTCAGAGCATCCTCGCAATGTGATCTGTCGTTCTCGGATTGTAATGCTACCTCCGGTTTTAGGGTGGAGAACATTCTTTGGGACTCTTATTCTGCAAGACAGACACAGTGACTGAAACTATGCTGCACGTTATGATTTGGAACACGGGCTGCTCAGCTTTGTGCATTTTCCCTGTAGTCCGGTGTGTTTCATGTTCCGTGTAAACGTGAAAGTTGTCCTGTTTCGAGCAATGGGTGAAATCATTTATCAATGCAAGAATCGAAATTGCAGTCATGTCAAGCAGCTCATGGTAATTTGACCAAATCATAACCGATCGTGTGTTCTCACGCACTCACAGATGCATTTGGAGCTGAAAAGAGTCTGAGAAGATCGACTCAGCTTACCATTGATTTTTGTCTGGATTGATGGGTATCATTATCTGCTGCGAAATTGTCATTGTAGCCGGGCACATCCCAGCAGCTGTGCGAGTCGGAGAGGGATCATGGAACCCTTTTAACGTGACTTTGCATCTGTTGTATTGCAGGAGCACAATTGGAAGTGCAAGAAAATGGGCAGCGCTAGTGGCTGGCTGGTAGTGTGGCCGAGCGGTCTAAGGCGCTGGATTTAAACTCCAGTCTCTGACAGAGGCGTGGGTTCGAATCCCACAGCTGCCATTTCTGCTGACCTTCTCCAATCGCGCAGCTGGTTGAAATGCTGTTTCGACCCCTGCTGCGTTTCTGTTTAAAACAGAAGCGAAATGGGTTTGCTTCCCGGGCAATTAATTGTGGTGTGTGAAAGTGCCGAATTTAGCGAAGCGTCTGTGCTGTCATGATCGTGTTCGCCTCCCGCAGCTCTTCTGTTGCTTTACGTTCCAGGCGAGTTGAATTTTAATGGAACCGAATGGAGACTGTTATTTCATCGCTGTTGTGAAACAAAGTACTACGGTGACTCGACTCGTCGTTATTTGGTTTTCTGGCCAATGAAAAAATCGTTCCAATGAATTTCGATGTCATATGTTATTGAATTTCTCCCATTTCCTTCATCTCCGTCCTGGAGACATCGGAAGGGAAAGGTAATCTAGCCGAGACTGTGATTGGTGAAATTCACTTTTTATGGCCCATTCTTATTATGTTCTTTCTTTCTCTCTTTTCAGCATTGTCCGGGAAGTGGTGGTGCACTCAGGCTCCTGTATGTTTGAAAGAGTAGTTTGGAATTGCCCTGTTGTTAGTTGTGAGATTACATTATGGCTCATGCCCCGGACTGTCTCACATTTAGCATTCATGCTCGCTGTGTCTGGAAATACATTTGGTTTGCCAGTTTTGTTTGTGTTCCGTGTTAAATGCTTTCCGTTTTGCGATTCTCTCAATAAATTACGACTGAACAGGGTTTCTGAGGTAACTTCCAGCTGCAAAAATCCTGAACTGAGAATCTGGGAAAATTTCCCAGAGTATGGTCAGTCGGAGCAAAAGTAAGGAAGTCGTTCGTTTCTGCAGCGATTCACAATGCTACCGTTCCCGTGAGCAGTCGAACAGGCTATATGATTGTGCCGCAGACTGCGACGGCAAGCTCCGCTAAAGAGTGATCCTTTAATGCCGGTGTAAGCAACACAACGTTATTAGGGCACACCGCGTGGAAACAGATACTTCGGTGTATCTCGTCCATGCTCAGCACATAGCCAAAATTAAACAAGTCCCATTAAACAACGAGCGATTGGAAACAGAAAGGTGAAAAGTAGAATGGCTTCAACTTTCAGTGCTTGAACAAATCTGCTCTCGTAGTGAAATGTAATGCAACTCCATTTAATTACTGTGCAAAGCATTGTCAAGTTTTTCTCCAACCTGGTTCTGATCATATGCCATTCTGTTTGAGAGTGTAGTTCCCGCCTTCTGATCCTTCCATGAAAAGCAGCACCGCATTTGCATTCCTTGCGCAGGTTTGCCCGGTTCAAAGACAGGGAAGAAGCTGATGCTCTGGTATCACAGCGCACCACGGATTCCTGAACTAGTCTGTCTGTCAAATGTACCCCCAAAGTCGTCTCTGAAAGACCTCATTTGGAAGCTGTCTGTTGTTATTCAACGTACGAGAGTTGGCACCAGAGGTCCTGAATCATGTTTTGGAGCAGTTCGCACGGAAGTGGCTCATTCAATCAGCAACAGCAATGAAAGAAATTACACTCTCAGAGGAACCTCTGGACCTATGCTTTCACAGCGTCGCTAGTATTAAGGTGCGCCCCGAGATCTAAGCCACGTTGGAAGTGAGACGGAGGAATCGACAGAGAGGCTACAGAATGACATCGCATCCATTTGGATTTCTTTAAATCACTGACGAGCAGGAAAATGTAAACGGGGAGGGCGAGTGGGGAAGTGAGGCAGTAGCAGCTCTGGTGAAATTCCTTCTTTGTGATTCGCTCAGCAACCAGAGACGTGAAGGTGACTCAGGCGTGAGAGCTCTTCACATCGAGAACAAAAAGCACTCAAGGGCAGTTAGCACCTCTTCCGGAGAGTGGGGTGGGGTGAGCTAATTCCCTTTTGACTTCTCTGACTATGTTCAGAAACTGCTTTTTAGATTGAGGTGAACAGAGACTGCATTTCTTAAAAGCACCATGGAATTTATCAAACTTTATTGTGTCGCTTCCTTTCGATTCCCACACAGGTTTCCAACTCAGTTGGTATCCATGTGGCTCATATCCAGGTGTGAACATCTCTGCAGCGAATTGCACGGTTAAGGCAAAAAGGCAAGGAAAGTGGCATCTCGAATTGGCTCCGAGGTCAGAGCATCCTCGCAATGTGATCTGTCGTTCTCGGATTGTAATGCTACCTCCGGTTTTAGGGTGGAGAACATTCTTTGGGACTCTTATTCTGCAAGACAGACACAGTGACTGAAACTATGCTGCACGTTATGATTTGGAACACGGGCTGCTCAGCTTTGTGCATTTTCCCTGTAGTCCGGTGTGTTTCATGTTCCGTGTAAACGTGAAAGTTGTCCTGTTTCGAGCAATGGGTGAAATCATTTATCAATGCAAGAATCGAAATTGCAGTCATGTCAAGCAGCTCATGGTAATTTGACCAAATCATAACCGATCGTGTGTTCTCACGCACTCACAGATGCATTTGGAGCTGAAAAGAGTCTGAGAAGATCGACTCAGCTTACCATTGATTTTTGTCTGGATTGATGGGTATCATTATCTGCTGCGAAATTGTCATTGTAGCCGGGCACATCCCAGCAGCTGTGCGAGTCGGAGAGGGATCATGGAACCCTTTTAACGTGACTTTGCATCTGTTGTTTTGCAGGAGCACAATTGGAAGTGCAAGAAAATGGGCAGTGCTAGTGGCTGGCTGGTAGTGTGGCCGAGCGGTCTAAGGCGCTGGATTTAAGCTCCAGTCTCTGACAGAGGCGTGGGTTCGAATCCCACCGCTGCCATTTCTGCTGACCTTCTCCAATCGCGCAGCTGGTTGAAATGCTGTTTCGACCCCTGCTGCGTTTCTGTTTAAAACAGAAGCGAAATGGGTTTGCTTCCCGGGCAATTAATTGTGGTGTGTGAAAGTGCCGAATTTGGCGAAGCGTCTGTGCTGTCATGATCGTGTTCGCCTCCCGCAGCTCTTCTGTTGCTTTACGTTCCAGGCGAGTTGAATTTTAATGGAATCGAATGGAGACTGTTATTTCATCGCTGTTGTGAAACAAAGTACTACGGTGACTCGACTCGTCGTTATTTGGTTTTCTGGCCAATGAAAAAATCGTTCCAATGAATTTCGATGTCATATGTTATTGAATTTCTCCCATTTCCTTCATCTCCGTCCTGGAGACATCGGAAGGGAAAGGTAATCTAGCCGAGACTGTGATTGGTGAAATTCACTTTTTATGGCCCATTCTTATTATGTTCTTTCTTTCTCTCTTTTCAGCATTGTCCGGGAAGTGGTGGTGCACTCAGGCTCCTGTATGTTTGAAAGAGTAGTTTGGAATTGCCCTGTTGTTAGTTGTGAGATTACATTATGGCTCATGCCCCGGACTGTCTCACATTTAGCATTCATGCTCGCTGTGTCTGGAAATACATTTGGTTTGCCAGTTTTGTTTGTGTTCCGTGTTAAATGCTTTCCGTTTTGCGATTCTCTCAATAAATTACGAGTTAACAGGGTTTCTGAGGTAACTTCCAGCTGCAAAAATCCTGAACTGAGAATCTGGGAAAATTTCCCAGAGTATGGTCAGTCGGAGCAAAAGTAAGGAAGTCGTTCGTTTCTGCAGCGATTCACAATGCTACCGTTCCCGTGAGCAGTCGAACAGGCTATATGATTGTGCCGCAGACTGCGACGGCAAGCTCCGCTAAAGAGTGATCCTTTAATGCCGGTTTAAGCAACACAACGTTATTAGGGCACACCGCGTGGAAACAGATACTTCGGTGTATCTCGTCCATGCTCAGCACATAGCCAAAATTAAACAAGTCCCATTAAACAACGAGCGATTGGAAACAGAAAGGTGAAAAGTAGAATGGCTTCAACTTTCAGTGCTTGAACAAATCTGCTCTCGTAGTGAAATGTAATGCAACTCCATTTAATTACTGTGCAAAGCATTGTCAAGTTTTTCTCCAACCTGGTTCTGATCATATGCCATTCTGTTTGAGAGTGTAGTTCCCGCCTTCTGATCCTTCCATGAAAAGCAGCACCGCATTTGCATTCCTTGCGCAGGTTTGCCCGGTTCAAAGACAGGGAAGAAGCTGATGCTCTGGTATCACAGCGCACCACGGATTCCTGAACTAGTCTGTCTGTCAAATGTACCCCCAAAGTCGTCTCTGAAAGACCTCATTTGGAAGCTGTCTGTCGTTATTCAACGTACGAGAGTTGGCACCAGAGGTCCTGAATCATGTTTTGGAGCAGTTCGCACGGAAGTGGCTCATTCAATCAGCAACAGCAATGAAAGAAATTACACTCTCAGAGGAACCTCTGGACCTATGCTTTCACAGCGTCGCTAGTATTAAGGTGCGCCCCGAGATCTAAGCCACGTTGGAAGTGAGACGGAGGAATCGACAGAGAGGCTACAGAATGACATCGCATCCATTTGGATTTCTTTAAATCACTGACGAGCAGGAAAATGTAAACGGGGAGGGCGAGTGGGGAAGTGAGGCAGTAGCAGCTCTGGTGAAATTCCTTCTTTGTGATTCGCTCAGCAACCAGAGACGTGAAGGTGACTCAGGCGTGAGAGCTCTTCACATCGAGAACAAAAAGCACTCAAGGGCAGTTAGCACCTCTTCCGGAGAGTGGGGTGGGGTGAGCTAATTCCCTTTTGACTTCTCTGACTATGTTCAGAAACTGCCTTTTAGATTGAGGTGAACAGAGACTGCATTTCTTAAAAGCACCATGGAATTTATCAAACTTTATTGTGTCGCTTCCTTTCGATTCCCACACAGGTTTCCAACTCAGTTGGTATCCATGTGGCTCATATCCAGGTGTGAACATCTCTGCAGCGAATTGCACGGTTAAGGCAAAAAGGCAAGGAAAGTGGCATCTCGAATTGGCTCCGAGGTCAGAGCATCCTCGCAATGTGATCTGTCGTTCTCGGATTGTAATGCTACCTCCGGTTTTAGGGTGGAGAACATTCTTTGGGACTCTTATTCTGCAAGACAGACACAGTGACTGAAACTATGCTGCACGTTATGATTTGGAACACGGGCTGCTCAGCTTTGTGCATTTTCCCTGTAGTCCGGTGTGTTTCATGTTCCGTGTAAACGTGAAAGTTGTCCTGTTTCGAGCAATGGGTGAAATCATTTATCAATGCAAGAATCGAAATTGCAGTCATGTCAAGCAGCTCATGGTAATTTGACCAAATCATAACCGATCGTGTGTTCTCACGCACTCACAGATGCATTTGGAGCTGAAAAGAGTCTGAGAAGATCGACTCAGCTTACCATTGATTTTTGTCTGGATTGATGGGTATCATTATCTGCTGCGAAATTGTCATTGTAGCCGGGCACATCCCAGCAGCTGTGCGAGTCGGAGAGGGATCATGGAACCCTTTTAACGTGACTTTGCATCTGTTGTTTTGCAGGAGCACAATTGGAAGTGCAAGAAAATGGGCAGCGCTAGTGGCTGGCTGGTAGTGTGGCCGAGCGGTCTAAGGCGCTGGATTTAAGCTCCAGTCTCTGACAGAGGCGTGGGTTCGAATCCCACCGCTGCCATTTCTGCTGACCTTCTCCAATCGCGCAGCTGGTTGAAATGCTGTTTCGACCCCTGCTGCGTTTCTGTTTAAAACAGAAGCGAAATGGGTTTGCTTCCCGGGCAATTAATCGTGGTGTGTGAAAGTGCCGAATTTAGCGAAGCGTCTGTGCTGTCATGATCGTGTTCGCCTCCCGCAGCTCTTCTGTTGCTTTACGTTCCAGGCGAGTTGAATTTTAATGGAATCGAATGGAGACTGTTATTTCATCGCTGTTGTGAAACAAAGTACTACGGTGACTCGACTCGTCGTTATTTGGTTTTCTGGCCAATGAAAAAATCGTTCCAATGAATTTCGATGTCATATGTTATTGAATTTCTCCCATTTCCTTCATCTCCGTCCTGGAGACATCGGAAGGGAAAGGTAATCTAGCCGAGACTGTGATTGGTGAAATTCACTTTTTATGGCCCATTCTTATTATGTTCTTTCTTTCTCTCTTTTCAGCATTGTCCGGGAAGTGGTGGTGCACTCAGGCTCCTGTATGTTTGAAAGAGTAGTTTGGAATTGCCCTGTTGTTAGTTGTGAGATTACTTTATGGCTCATGCCCCGGACTGTCTCACATTTAGCATTCATGCTCGCTGTGTCTGGAAATACATTTGGTTTGCCAGTTTTGTTTGTGTTCCGTGTTAAATGCTTTCCGTTTTGCGATTCTCTCAATAAATTACGAGTTAACAGGGTTTCTGAGGTAACTTCCAGCTGCAAAAATCCTGAACTGAGAATCTGGGAAAATTTCCCAGAGTATGGTCAGTCGGAGCAAAAGTAAGGAAGTCGTTCGTTTCTGCAGCGATTCACAATGCTACCGTTCCCGTGAGCAGTCGAACAGGCTATATGATTGTGCCGCAGACTGCGACGGCAAGCTCCGCTAAAGAGTGATCCTTTAATGCCGGTGTAAGCAACACAACGTTATTAGGGCACACCGCGTGGAAACAGATACTTCGGTGTATCTCGTCCATGCTCAGCACATAGCCAAAATTAAACAAGTCCCATTAAACAACGAGCGATTGGAAACAGAAAGGTGAAAAGTAGAATGGCTTCAACTTTCAGTGCCTGAACAAATCTGCTCTCGTAGTGAAATGTAATGCAACTCCATTTAATTACTGTGCAAAGCATTGTCAAGTTTTTCTCCAACCTGGTTCTGATCATATGCCATTCTGTTTGAGAGTGTAGTTCCCGCCTTCTGATCCTTCCATGAAAAGCAGCACCGCATTTGCATTCCTTGCGCAGGTTTGCCCGGTTCAAAGACAGGGAAGAAGCTGATGCTCTGGTATCACAGCGCACCACGGATTCCTGAACTAGTCTGTCTGTCAAATGTACCCCCAAAGTCGTCTCTGAAAGACCTCATTTGGAAGCTGTCTGTCGTTATTCAACGTACGAGAGTTGGCACCAGAGGTCCTGAATCATGTTTTGGAGCAGTTCGCACGGAAGTGGCTCATTCAATCAGCAACAGCAATGAAAGAAATTACACTCTCAGAGGAACCTCTGGACCTATGCTTTCACAGCGTCGCTAGTATTAAGGTGCGCCCCGAGATCTAAGCCACGTTGGAAGTGAGACGGAGGAATCGACAGAGAGGCTACAGAATGACATCGCATCCATTTGGATTTCTTTAAATCACTGACGAGCAGGAAAATGTAAACGGGGAGGGCGAGTGGGGAAGTGAGGCAGTAGCAGCTCTGGTGAAATTCCTTCTTTGTGATTCGCTCAGCAACCAGAGACGTGAAGGTGACTCAGGCGTGAGAGCTCTTCACATCGAGAACAAAAAGCACTCAAGGGCAGTTAGCACCTCTTCCGGAGAGTGGGGTGGGGTGAGCTAATTCCCTTTTGACTTCTCTGACTATGTTCAGAAACTGCTTTTTAGATTGAGGTGAACAGAGACTGCATTTCTTAAAAGCACCATGGAATTTATCAAACTTTATTGTGTCGCTTCCTTTCGATTCCCACACAGGTTTCCAACTCAGTTGGTATCCATGTGGCTCATATCCAGGTGTGAACATCTCTGCAGCGAATTGCACGGTTAAGGCAAAAAGGCAAGGAAAGTGGCATCTCGAATTGGCTCCGAGGTCAGAGCATCCTCGCAATGTGATCTGTCGTTCTCGGATTGTAATGCTACCTCCGGTTTTAGGGTGGAGAACATTCTTTGGGACTCTTATTCTGCAAGACAGACACAGTGACTGAAACTATGCTGCACGTTATGATTTGGAACACGGGCTGCTCAGCTTTGTGCATTTTCCCTGTAGTCCGGTGTGTTTCATGTTCCGTGTAAACGTGAAAGTTGTCCTGTTTCGAGCAATGGGTGAAATCATTTATCAATGCAAGAATCGAAATTGCAGTCATGTCAAGCAGCTCATGGTAATTTGACCAAATCATAACCGATCGTGTGTTCTCACGCACTCACAGATGCATTTGGAGCTGAAAAGAGTCTGAGAAGATCGACTCAGCTTACCATTGATTTTTGTCTGGATTGATGGGTATCATTATCTGCTGCGAAATTGTCATTGTAGCCGGGCACATCCCAGCAGCTGTGCGAGTCGGAGAGGGATCATGGAACCCTTTTAACGTGACTTTGCATCTGTTGTTTTGCAGGAGCACAATTGGAAGTGCAAGAAAATGGGCAGCGCGAGTGGCTGGCTGGTAGTGTGGCCGAGCGGTCTAAGGCGCTGGATTTAAGCTCCAGTCTCTGACAGAGGCGTGGGTTCGAATCCCACCGCTGCCATTTCTGCTGACCTTCTCCAATCGCGCAGCTGGTTGAAATGCTGTTTCGACCCCTGCTGCGTTTCTGTTTAAAACAGAAGCGAAATGGGTTTGCTTCCCGGGCAATTAATTGTGGTGTGTGAAAGTGCCGAATTTGGCGAAGCGTCTGTGCTGTCATGATCGTGTTCGCCTCCCGCAGCTCTTCTGTTGCTTTACGTTCCAGGCGAGTTGAATTTTAATGGAATCGAATGGAGACTGTTATTTCATCGCTGTTGTGAAACAAAGTACTACGGTGACTCGACTCGTCGTTATTTGGTTTTCTGGCCAATGAAAAAATCGTTCCAATGAATTTCGATGTCATATGTTATTGAATTTCTCCCATTTCCTTCATCTCCGTCCTGGAGACATCGGAAGGGAAAGGTAATCTAGCCGAGACTGTGATTGGTGAAATTCACTTTTTATGGCCCATTCTTATTATGTTCTTTCTTTCTCTCTTTTCAGCATTGTCCGGGAAGTGGTGGTGCACTCAGGCTCCTGTATGTTTGAAAGAGTAGTTTGGAATTGCCCTGTTGTTAGTTGTGAGATTACATTATGGCTCATGCCCCGGACTGTCTCACATTTAGCATTCATGCTCGCTGTGTCTGGAAATACATTTGGTTTGCCAGTTTTGTTTGTGTTCCGTGTTAAATGCTTTCCGTTTTGCGATTCTCTCAATAAATTACGACTGAACAGGGTTTCTGAGGTAACTTCCAGCTGCAAAAATCCTGAACTGAGAATCTGGGAAAATTTCCCAGAGTATGGTCAGTCGGAGCAAAAGTAAGGAAGTCGTTCGTTTCTGCAGCGATTCACAATGCTACCGTTCCCGTGAGCAGTCGAACAGGCTATATGATTGTGCCGCAGACTGCGACGGCAAGCTCCGCTAAAGAGTGATCCTTTAATGCCGGTGTAAGCAACACAACGTTATTAGGGCACACCGCGTGGAAACAGATACTTCGGTGTATCTCGTCCATGCTCAGCACATAGCCAAAATTAAACAAGTCCCATTAAACAACGAGCGATTGGAAACAGAAAGGTGAAAAGTAGAATGGCTTCAACTTTCAGTGCTTGAACAAATCTGCTCTCGTAGTGAAATGTAATGCAACTCCATTTAATTACTGTGCAAAGCATTGTCAAGTTTTTCTCCAACCTGGTTCTGATCATATGCCATTCTGTTTGAGAGTGTAGTTCCCGCCTTCTGATCCTTCCATGAAAAGCAGCACCGCATTTGCATTCCTTGCGCAGGTTTGCCCGGTTCAAAGACAGGGAAGAAGCTGATGCTCTGGTATCACAGCGCACCACGGATTCCTGAACTAGTCTGTCTGTCAAATGTACCCCCAAAGTCGTCTCTGAAAGACCTCATTTGGAAGCTGTCTGTCGTTATTCAACGTACGAGAGTTGGCACCAGAGGTCCTGAATCATGTTTTGGAGCAGTTCGCACGGAAGTGGCTCATTCAATCAGCAACAGCAATGAAAGAAATTACACTCTCAGAGGAACCTCTGGACCTATGCTTTCACAGCGTCGCTAGTATTAAGGTGCGCCCCGAGATCTAAGCCACGTTGGAAGTGAGACGGAGGAATCGACAGAGAGGCTACAGAATGACATCGCATCCATTTGGATTTCTTTAAATCACTGACGAGCAGGAAAATGTAAACGGGGAGGGCGAGTGGGGAAGTGAGGCAGTAGCAGCTCTGGTGAAATTCCTTCTTTGTGATTCGCTCAGCAACCAGAGACGTGAAGGTGACTCAGGCGTGAGAGCTCTTCACATCGAGAACAAAAAGCACTCA
This sequence comes from Chiloscyllium punctatum, assembly GCF_047496795.1. Classification (NCBI taxonomy): domain Eukaryota; kingdom Metazoa; phylum Chordata; class Chondrichthyes; order Orectolobiformes; family Hemiscylliidae; genus Chiloscyllium; species Chiloscyllium punctatum. Next base: position 66,636,740 of record NC_092779.1, on the reverse strand, counting down.
AGGGCAGTTAGCACCTCTTCCGGAGAGTGGGGTGGGGTGAGCTAATTCCCTTTTGACTTCTCTGACTATGTTCAGAAACTGCCTTTTAGATTGAGGTGAACAGAGACTGCATTTCTTAAAAGCACCATGGAATTTATCAAACTTTATTGTGTTGCTTCCTTTCGATTCCCACACAGGTTTCCAACTCAGTTGGTATCCATGTGGCTCATATCCAGGTGTGAACATCTCTGCAGCGAATTGCACGGTTAAGGCAAAAAGGCAAGGAAAGTGGCATCTCGAATTGGCTCCGAGGTCAGAGCATCCTCGCAATGTGATCTGTCGTTCTCGGATTGTAATGCTACCTCCGGTTTTAGGGTGGAGAACATTCTTTGGGACTCTTATTCTGCAAGACAGACACAGTGACTGAAACTATGCTGCACGTTATGATTTGGAACACGGGCTGCTCAGCTTTGTGCATTTTCCCTGTAGTCCGGTGTGTTTCATGTTCCGTGTAAACGTGAAAGTTGTCCTGTTTCGAGCAATGGGTGAAATCATTTATCAATGCAAGAATCGAAATTGCAGTCATGTCAAGCAGCTCATGGTAATTTGACCAAATCATAACCGATCGTGTGTTCTCACGCACTCACAGATGCATTTGGAGCTGAAAAGAGTCTGAGAAGATCGACTCAGCTTACCATTGATTTTTGTCTGGATTGATGGGTATCATTATCTGCTGCGAAATTGTCATTGTAGCCGGGCACATCCCAGCAGCTGTGCGAGTCGGAGAGGGATCATGGAACCCTTTTAACGTGACTTTGCATCTGTTGTTTTGCAGGAGCACAATTGGAAGTGCAAGAAAATGGGCAGCGCTAGTGGCTGGCTGGTAGTGTGGCCGAGCGGTCTAAGGCGCTGGATTTAAACTCCAGTCTCTGACAGAGGCGTGGGTTCGAATCCCACAGCTGCCATTTCTGCTGACCTTCTCCAATCGCGCAGCTGGTTGAAATGCTGTTTCGACCCCTGCTGCGTTTCTGTTTAAAACAGAAGCGAAATGGGTTTGCTTCCCGGGCAATTAATTGTGGTGTGTGAAAGTGCCGAATTTAGCGAAGCGTCTGTGCTGTCATGATCGTGTTCGCCTCCCGCAGCTCTTCTGTTGCTTTACGTTCCAGGCGAGTTGAATTTTAATGGAACCGAATGGAGACTGTTATTTCATCGCTGTTGTGAAACAAAGTACTACGGTGACTCGACTCGTCGTTATTTGGTTTTCTGGCCAATGAAAAAATCGTTCCAATGAATTTCGATGTCATATGTTATTGAATTTCTCCCATTTCCTTCATCTCCGTCCTGGAGACATCGGAAGGGAAAGGTAATCTAGCCGAGACTGTGATTGGTGAAATTCACTTTTTATGGCCCATTCTTATTATGTTCTTTCTTTCTCTCTTTTCAGCATTGTCCGGGAAGTGGTGGTGCACTCAGGCTCCTGTATGTTTGAAAGAGTAGTTTGGAATTGCCCTGTTGTTAGTTGTGAGATTACATTATGGCTCATGCCCCGGACTGTCTCACATTTAGCATTCATGCTCGCTGTGTCTGGAAATACATTTGGTTTGCCAGTTTTGTTTGTGTTCCGTGTTAAATGCTTTCCGTTTTGCGATTCTCTCAATAAATTACGACTGAACAGGGTTTCTGAGGTAACTTCCAGCTGCAAAAATCCTGAACTGAGAATCTGGGAAAATTTCCCAGAGTATGGTCAGTCGGAGCAAAAGTAAGGAAGTCGTTCGTTTCTGCAGCGATTCACAATGCTACCGTTCCCGTGAGCAGTCGAACAGGCTATATGATTGTGCCGCAGACTGCGACGGCAAGCTCCGCTAAAGAGTGATCCTTTAATGCCGGTGTAAGCAACACAACGTTATTAGGGCACACCGCGTGGAAACAGATACTTCGGTGTATCTCGTCCATGCTCAGCACATAGCCAAAATTAAACAAGTCCCATTAAACAACGAGCGATTGGAAACAGAAAGGTGAAAAGTAGAATGGCTTCAACTTTCAGTGCTTGAACAAATCTGCTCTCGTAGTGAAATGTAATGCAACTCCATTTAATTACTGTGCAAAGCATTGTCAAGTTTTTCTCCAACCTGGTTCTGATCATATGCCATTCTGTTTGAGAGTGTAGTTCCCGCCTTCTGATCCTTCCATGAAAAGCAGCACCGCATTTGCATTCCTTGCGCAGGTTTGCCCGGTTCAAAGACAGGGAAGAAGCTGATGCTCTGGTATCACAGCGCACCACGGATTCCTGAACTAGTCTGTCTGTCAAATGTACCCCCAAAGTCGTCTCTGAAAGACCTCATTTGGAAGCTGTCTGTTGTTATTCAACGTACGAGAGTTGGCACCAGAGGTCCTGAATCATGTTTTGGAGCAGTTCGCACGGAAGTGGCTCATTCAATCAGCAACAGCAATGAAAGAAATTACACTCTCAGAGGAACCTCTGGACCTATGCTTTCACAGCGTCGCTAGTATTAAGGTGCGCCCCGAGATCTAAGCCACGTTGGAAGTGAGACGGAGGAATCGACAGAGAGGCTACAGAATGACATCGCATCCATTTGGATTTCTTTAAATCACTGACGAGCAGGAAAATGTAAACGGGGAGGGCGAGTGGGGAAGTGAGGCAGTAGCAGCTCTGGTGAAATTCCTTCTTTGTGATTCGCTCAGCAACCAGAGACGTGAAGGTGACTCAGGCGTGAGAGCTCTTCACATCGAGAACAAAAAGCACTCAAGGGCAGTTAGCACCTCTTCCGGAGAGTGGGGTGGGGTGAGCTAATTCCCTTTTGACTTCTCTGACTATGTTCAGAAACTGCTTTTTAGATTGAGGTGAACAGAGACTGCATTTCTTAAAAGCACCATGGAATTTATCAAACTTTATTGTGTCGCTTCCTTTCGATTCCCACACAGGTTTCCAACTCAGTTGGTATCCATGTGGCTCATATCCAGGTGTGAACATCTCTGCAGCGAATTGCACGGTTAAGGCAAAAAGGCAAGGAAAGTGGCATCTCGAATTGGCTCCGAGGTCAGAGCATCCTCGCAATGTGATCTGTCGTTCTCGGATTGTAATGCTACCTCCGGTTTTAGGGTGGAGAACATTCTTTGGGACTCTTATTCTGCAAGACAGACACAGTGACTGAAACTATGCTGCACGTTATGATTTGGAACACGGGCTGCTCAGCTTTGTGCATTTTCCCTGTAGTCCGGTGTGTTTCATGTTCCGTGTAAACGTGAAAGTTGTCCTGTTTCGAGCAATGGGTGAAATCATTTATCAATGCAAGAATCGAAATTGCAGTCATGTCAAGCAGCTCATGGTAATTTGACCAAATCATAACCGATCGTGTGTTCTCACGCACTCACAGATGCATTTGGAGCTGAAAAGAGTCTGAGAAGATCGACTCAGCTTACCATTGATTTTTGTCTGGATTGATGGGTATCATTATCTGCTGCGAAATTGTCATTGTAGCCGGGCACATCCCAGCAGCTGTGCGAGTCGGAGAGGGATCATGGAACCCTTTTAACGTGACTTTGCATCTGTTGTTTTGCAGGAGCACAATTGGAAGTGCAAGAAAATGGGCAGTGCTAGTGGCTGGCTGGTAGTGTGGCCGAGCGGTCTAAGGCGCTGGATTTAAGCTCCAGTCTCTGACAGAGGCGTGGGTTCGAATCCCACCGCTGCCATTTCTGCTGACCTTCTCCAATCGCGCAGCTGGTTGAAATGCTGTTTCGACCCCTGCTGCGTTTCTGTTTAAAACAGAAGCGAAATGGGTTTGCTTCCCGGGCAATTAATTGTGGTGTGTGAAAGTGCCGAATTTGGCGAAGCGTCTGTGCTGTCATGATCGTGTTCGCCTCCCGCAGCTCTTCTGTTGCTTTACGTTCCAGGCGAGTTGAATTTTAATGGAATCGAATGGAGACTGTTATTTCATCGCTGTTGTGAAACAAAGTACTACGGTGACTCGACTCGTCGTTATTTGGTTTTCTGGCCAATGAAAAAATCGTTCCAATGAATTTCGATGTCATATGTTATTGAATTTCTCCCATTTCCTTCATCTCCGTCCTGGAGACATCGGAAGGGAAAGGTAATCTAGCCGAGACTGTGATTGGTGAAATTCACTTTTTATGGCCCATTCTTATTATGTTCTTTCTTTCTCTCTTTTCAGCATTGTCCGGGAAGTGGTGGTGCACTCAGGCTCCTGTATGTTTGAAAGAGTAGTTTGGAATTGCCCTGTTGTTAGTTGTGAGATTACATTATGGCTCATGCCCCGGACTGTCTCACATTTAGCATTCATGCTCGCTGTGTCTGGAAATACATTTGGTTTGCCAGTTTTGTTTGTGTTCCGTGTTAAATGCTTTCCGTTTTGCGATTCTCTCAATAAATTACGAGTTAACAGGGTTTCTGAGGTAACTTCCAGCTGCAAAAATCCTGAACTGAGAATCTGGGAAAATTTCCCAGAGTATGGTCAGTCGGAGCAAAAGTAAGGAAGTCGTTCGTTTCTGCAGCGATTCACAATGCTACCGTTCCCGTGAGCAGTCGAACAGGCTATATGATTGTGCCGCAGACTGCGACGGCAAGCTCCGCTAAAGAGTGATCCTTTAATGCCGGTTTAAGCAACACAACGTTATTAGGGCACACCGCGTGGAAACAGATACTTCGGTGTATCTCGTCCATGCTCAGCACATAGCCAAAATTAAACAAGTCCCATTAAACAACGAGCGATTGGAAACAGAAAGGTGAAAAGTAGAATGGCTTCAACTTTCAGTGCTTGAACAAATCTGCTCTCGTAGTGAAATGTAATGCAACTCCATTTAATTACTGTGCAAAGCATTGTCAAGTTTTTCTCCAACCTGGTTCTGATCATATGCCATTCTGTTTGAGAGTGTAGTTCCCGCCTTCTGATCCTTCCATGAAAAGCAGCACCGCATTTGCATTCCTTGCGCAGGTTTGCCCGGTTCAAAGACAGGGAAGAAGCTGATGCTCTGGTATCACAGCGCACCACGGATTCCTGAACTAGTCTGTCTGTCAAATGTACCCCCAAAGTCGTCTCTGAAAGACCTCATTTGGAAGCTGTCTGTCGTTATTCAACGTACGAGAGTTGGCACCAGAGGTCCTGAATCATGTTTTGGAGCAGTTCGCACGGAAGTGGCTCATTCAATCAGCAACAGCAATGAAAGAAATTACACTCTCAGAGGAACCTCTGGACCTATGCTTTCACAGCGTCGCTAGTATTAAGGTGCGCCCCGAGATCTAAGCCACGTTGGAAGTGAGACGGAGGAATCGACAGAGAGGCTACAGAATGACATCGCATCCATTTGGATTTCTTTAAATCACTGACGAGCAGGAAAATGTAAACGGGGAGGGCGAGTGGGGAAGTGAGGCAGTAGCAGCTCTGGTGAAATTCCTTCTTTGTGATTCGCTCAGCAACCAGAGACGTGAAGGTGACTCAGGCGTGAGAGCTCTTCACATCGAGAACAAAAAGCACTCAAGGGCAGTTAGCACCTCTTCCGGAGAGTGGGGTGGGGTGAGCTAATTCCCTTTTGACTTCTCTGACTATGTTCAGAAACTGCCTTTTAGATTGAGGTGAACAGAGACTGCATTTCTTAAAAGCACCATGGAATTTATCAAACTTTATTGTGTCGCTTCCTTTCGATTCCCACACAGGTTTCCAACTCAGTTGGTATCCATGTGGCTCATATCCAGGTGTGAACATCTCTGCAGCGAATTGCACGGTTAAGGCAAAAAGGCAAGGAAAGTGGCATCTCGAATTGGCTCCGAGGTCAGAGCATCCTCGCAATGTGATCTGTCGTTCTCGGATTGTAATGCTACCTCCGGTTTTAGGGTGGAGAACATTCTTTGGGACTCTTATTCTGCAAGACAGACACAGTGACTGAAACTATGCTGCACGTTATGATTTGGAACACGGGCTGCTCAGCTTTGTGCATTTTCCCTGTAGTCCGGTGTGTTTCATGTTCCGTGTAAACGTGAAAGTTGTCCTGTTTCGAGCAATGGGTGAAATCATTTATCAATGCAAGAATCGAAATTGCAGTCATGTCAAGCAGCTCATGGTAATTTGACCAAATCATAACCGATCGTGTGTTCTCACGCACTCACAGATGCATTTGGAGCTGAAAAGAGTCTGAGAAGATCGACTCAGCTTACCATTGATTTTTGTCTGGATTGATGGGTATCATTATCTGCTGCGAAATTGTCATTGTAGCCGGGCACATCCCAGCAGCTGTGCGAGTCGGAGAGGGATCATGGAACCCTTTTAACGTGACTTTGCATCTGTTGTTTTGCAGGAGCACAATTGGAAGTGCAAGAAAATGGGCAGCGCTAGTGGCTGGCTGGTAGTGTGGCCGAGCGGTCTAAGGCGCTGGATTTAAGCTCCAGTCTCTGACAGAGGCGTGGGTTCGAATCCCACCGCTGCCATTTCTGCTGACCTTCTCCAATCGCGCAGCTGGTTGAAATGCTGTTTCGACCCCTGCTGCGTTTCTGTTTAAAACAGAAGCGAAATGGGTTTGCTTCCCGGGCAATTAATCGTGGTGTGTGAAAGTGCCGAATTTAGCGAAGCGTCTGTGCTGTCATGATCGTGTTCGCCTCCCGCAGCTCTTCTGTTGCTTTACGTTCCAGGCGAGTTGAATTTTAATGGAATCGAATGGAGACTGTTATTTCATCGCTGTTGTGAAACAAAGTACTACGGTGACTCGACTCGTCGTTATTTGGTTTTCTGGCCAATGAAAAAATCGTTCCAATGAATTTCGGTGTCATATGTTATTGAATTTCTCCCATTTCCTTCATCTCCGTCCTGGAGACATCGGAAGGGAAAGGTAATCTAGCCGAGACTGTGATTGGTGAAATTCACTTTTTATGGCCCATTCTTATTATGTTCTTTCTTTCTCTCTTTTCAGCATTGTCCGGGAAGTGGTGGTGCACTCAGGCTCCTGTATGTTTGAAAGAGTAGTTTGGAATTGCCCTGTTGTTAGTTGTGAGATTACTTTATGGCTCATGCCCCGGACTGTCTCACATTTAGCATTCATGCTCGCTGTGTCTGGAAATACATTTGGTTTGCCAGTTTTGTTTGTGTTCCGTGTTAAATGCTTTCCGTTTTGCGATTCTCTCAATAAATTACGAGTTAACAGGGTTTCTGAGGTAACTTCCAGCTGCAAAAATCCTGAACTGAGAATCTGGGAAAATTTCCCAGAGTATGGTCAGTCGGAGCAAAAGTAAGGAAGTCGTTCGTTTCTGCAGCGATTCACAATGCTACCGTTCCCGTGAGCAGTCGAACAGGCTATATGATTGTGCCGCAGACTGCGACGGCAAGCTCCGCTAAAGAGTGATCCTTTAATGCCGGTGTAAGCAACACAACGTTATTAGGGCACACCGCGTGGAAACAGATACTTCGGTGTATCTCGTCCATGCTCAGCACATAGCCAAAATTAAACAAGTCCCATTAAACAACGAGCGATTGGAAACAGAAAGGTGAAAAGTAGAATGGCTTCAACTTTCAGTGCCTGAACAAATCTGCTCTCGTAGTGAAATGTAATGCAACTCCATTTAATTACTGTGCAAAGCATTGTCAAGTTTTTCTCCAACCTGGTTCTGATCATATGCCATTCTGTTTGAGAGTGTAGTTCCCGCCTTCTGATCCTTCCATGAAAAGCAGCACCGCATTTGCATTCCTTGCGCAGGTTTGCCCGGTTCAAAGACAGGGAAGAAGCTGATGCTCTGGTATCACAGCGCACCACGGATTCCTGAACTAGTCTGTCTGTCAAATGTACCCCCAAAGTCGTCTCTGAAAGACCTCATTTGGAAGCTGTCTGTCGTTATTCAACGTACGAGAGTTGGCACCAGAGGTCCTGAATCATGTTTTGGAGCAGTTCGCACGGAAGTGGCTCATTCAATCAGCAACAGCAATGAAAGAAATTACACTCTCAGAGGAACCTCTGGACCTATGCTTTCACAGCGTCGCTAGTATTAAGGTGCGCCCCGAGATCTAAGCCACGTTGGAAGTGAGACGGAGGAATCGACAGAGAGGCTACAGAATGACATCGCATCCATTTGGATTTCTTTAAATCACTGACGAGCAGGAAAATGTAAACGGGGAGGGCGAGTGGGGAAGTGAGGCAGTAGCAGCTCTGGTGAAATTCCTTCTTTGTGATTCGCTCAGCAACCAGAGACGTGAAGGTGACTCAGGCGTGAGAGCTCTTCACATCGAGAACAAAAAGCACTCAAGGGCAGTTAGCACCTCTTCCGGAGAGTGGGGTGGGGTGAGCTAATTCCCTTTTGACTTCTCTGACTATGTTCAGAAACTGCTTTTTAGATTGAGGTGAACAGAGACTGCATTTCTTAAAAGCACCATGGAATTTATCAAACTTTATTGTGTCGCTTCCTTTCGATTCCCACACAGGTTTCCAACTCAGTTGGTATCCATGTGGCTCATATCCAGGTGTGAACATCTCTGCAGCGAATTGCACGGTTAAGGCAAAAAGGCAAGGAAAGTGGCATCTCGAATTGGCTCCGAGGTCAGAGCATCCTCGCAATGTGATCTGTCGTTCTCGGATTGTAATGCTACCTCCGGTTTTAGGGTGGAGAACATTCTTTGGGACTCTTATTCTGCAAGACAGACACAGTGACTGAAACTATGCTGCACGTTATGATTTGGAACACGGGCTGCTCAGCTTTGTGCATTTTCCCTGTAGTCCGGTGTGTTTCATGTTCCGTGTAAACGTGAAAGTTGTCCTGTTTCGAGCAATGGGTGAAATCATTTATCAATGCAAGAATCGAAATTGCAGTCATGTCAAGCAGCTCATGGTAATTTGACCAAATCATAACCGATCGTGTGTTCTCACGCACTCACAGATGCATTTGGAGCTGAAAAGAGTCTGAGAAGATCGACTCAGCTTACCATTGATTTTTGTCTGGATTGATGGGTATCATTATCTGCTGCGAAATTGTCATTGTAGCCGGGCACATCCCAGCAGCTGTGCGAGTCGGAGAGGGATCATGGAACCCTTTTAACGTGACTTTGCATCTGTTGTTTTGCAGGAGCACAATTGGAAGTGCAAGAAAATGGGCAGCGCGAGTGGCTGGCTGGTAGTGTGGCCGAGCGGTCTAAGGCGCTGGATTTAAGCTCCAGTCTCTGACAGAGGCGTGGGTTCGAATCCCACCGCTGCCATTTCTGCTGACCTTCTCCAATCGCGCAGCTGGTTGAAATGCTGTTTCGACCCCTGCTGCGTTTCTGTTTAAAACAGAAGCGAAATGGGTTTGCTTCCCGGGCAATTAATTGTGGTGTGTGAAAGTGCCGAATTTGGCGAAGCGTCTGTGCTGTCATGATCGTGTTCGCCTCCCGCAGCTCTTCTGTTGCTTTACGTTCCAGGCGAGTTGAATTTTAATGGAATCGAATGGAGACTGTTATTTCATCGCTGTTGTGAAACAAAGTACTACGGTGACTCGACTCGTCGTTATTTGGTTTTCTGGCCAATGAAAAAATCGTTCCAATGAATTTCGATGTCATATGTTATTGAATTTCTCCCATTTCCTTCATCTCCGTCCTGGAGACATCGGAAGGGAAAGGTAATCTAGCCGAGACTGTGATTGGTGAAATTCACTTTTTATGGCCCATTCTTATTATGTTCTTTCTTTCTCTCTTTTCAGCATTGTCCGGGAAGTGGTGGTGCACTCAGGCTCCTGTATGTTTGAAAGAGTAGTTTGGAATTGCCCTGTTGTTAGTTGTGAGATTACATTATGGCTCATGCCCCGGACTGTCTCACATTTAGCATTCATGCTCGCTGTGTCTGGAAATACATTTGGTTTGCCAGTTTTGTTTGTGTTCCGTGTTAAATGCTTTCCGTTTTGCGATTCTCTCAATAAATTACGAGTTAACAGGGTTTCTGAGGTAACTTCCAGCTGCAAAAATCCTGAACTGAGAATCTGGGAAAATTTCCCAGAGTATGGTCAGTCGGAGCAAAAGTAAGGAAGTCGTTCGTTTCTGCAGCGATTCACAATGCTACCGTTCCCGTGAGCAGTCGAACAGGCTATATGATTGTGCCGCAGACTGCGACGGCAAGCTCCGCTAAAGAGTGATCCTTTAATGCCGGTTTAAGCAACACAACGTTATTAGGGCACACCGCGTGGAAACAGATACTTCGGTGTATCTCGTCCATGCTCAGCACATAGCCAAAATTAAACAAGTCCCATTAAACAACGAGCGATTGGAAACAGAAAGGTGAAAAGTAGAATGGCTTCAACTTTCAGTGCTTGAACAAATCTGCTCTCGTAGTGAAATGTAATGCAACTCCATTTAATTACTGTGCAAAGCATTGTCAAGTTTTTCTCCAACCTGGTTCTGATCATATGCCATTCTGTTTGAGAGTGTAGTTCCCGCCTTCTGATCCTTCCATGAAAAGCAGCACCGCATTTGCATTCCTTGCGCAGGTTTGCCCGGTTCAAAGACAGGGAAGAAGCTGATGCTCTGGTATCACAGCGCACCACGGATTCCTGAACTAGTCTGTCTGTCAAATGTACCCCCAAAGTCGTCTCTGAAAGACCTCATTTGGAAGCTGTCTGTCGTTATTCAACGTACGAGAGTTGGCACCAGAGGTCCTGAATCATGTTTTGGAGCAGTTCGCACGGAAGTGGCTCATTCAATCAGCAACAGCAATGAAAGAAATTACACTCTCAGAGGAACCTCTGGACCTATGCTTTCACAGCGTCGCTAGTATTAAGGTGCGCCCCGAGATCTAAGCCACGTTGGAAGTGAGACGGAGGAATCGACAGAGAGGCTACAGAATGACATCGCATCCATTTGGATTTCTTTAAATCACTGACGAGCAGGAAAATATAAACGGGGAGGGCGAGTGGGGAAGTGAGGCAGTAGCAGCTCTGGTGAAATTCCTTCTTTGTGATTCGCTCAGCAACCAGAGACGTGAAGGTGACTCAGGCGTGAGAGCTCTTCACATCGAGAACAAAAAGCACTCAAGGGCAGTTAGCACCTCTTCCGGAGAGTGGGGTGGGGTGAGCTAATTCCCTTTTGAGTTCTCTGACTATGTTCAGAAACTGCCTTTTAGATTGAGGTGAACAGAGACTGCATTTCTTAAAAGCACCATGGAATTTATCAAACTTTATTGTGTTGCTTCCTTTCGATTCCCACACAGGTTTCCAACTCAGTTGGTATCCATGTGGCTCATATCCAGGTGTGAACATCTCTGCAGCGAATTGCACGGTTAAGGCAAAAAGGCAAGGAAAGTGGCATCTCGAATTGGCTCCGAGGTCAGAGCATCCTCGCAATGTGATCTGTCGTTCTCGGATTGTAATGCTACCTCCGGTTTTAGGGTGGAGAACATTCTTTGGGACTCTTATTCTGCAAGACAGACACAGTGACTGAAACTATGCTGCACGTTATGATTTGGAACACGGGCTGCTCAGCTTTGTGCATTTTCCCTGTAGTCCGGTGTGTTTCATGTTCCGTGTAAACGTGAAAGTTGTCCTGTTTCGAGCAATGGGTGAAATCATTTATCAATGCAAGAATCGAAATTGCAGTCATGTCAAGCAGCTCATGGTAATTTGACCAAATCATAACCGATCGTGTGTTCTCACGCACTCACAGATGCATTTGGAGCTGAAAAGAGTCTGAGAAGATCGACTCAGCTTACCATTGATTTTTGTCTGGATTGATGGGTATCATTATCTGCTGCGAAATTGTCATTGTAGCCGGGCACATCCCAGCAGCTGTGCGAGTCGGAGAGGGATCATGGAACCCTTTTAACGTGACTTTGCATCTGTTGTTTTGCAGGAGCACAATTGGAAGTGCAAGAAAATGGGCAGCGCTAGTGGCTGGCTGGTAGTGTGGCCGAGCGGTCTAAGGCGCTGGATTTAAACTCCAGTCTCTGACAGAGGCGTGGGTTCGAATCCCACAGCTGCCATTTCTGCTGACCTTCTCCAATCGCGCAGCTGGTTGAAATGCTGTTTCGACCCCTGCTGCGTTTCTGTTTAAAACAGAAGCGAAATGGGTTTGCTTCCCGGGCAATTAATTGTGGTGTGTGAAAGTGCCGAATTTAGCGAAGCGTCTGTGCTGTCATGATCGTGTTCGCCTCCCGCAGCTCTTCTGTTGCTTTACGTTCCAGGCGAGTTGAATTTTAATGGAACCGAATGGAGACTGTTATTTCATCGCTGTTGTGAAACAAAGTACTACGGTGACTCGACTCGTCGTTATTTGGTTTTCTGGCCAATGAAAAAATCGTTCCAATGAATTTCGATGTCATATGTTATTGAATTTCTCCCATTTCCTTCATCTCCGTCCTGGAGACATCGGAAGGGAAAGGTAATCTAGCCGAGACTGTGATTGGTGAAATTCACTTTTTATGGCCCATTCTTATTATGTTCTTTCTTTCTCTCTTTTCAGCATTGTCCGGGAAGTGGTGGTGCACTCAGGCTCCTGTATGTTTGAAAGAGTAGTTTGGAATTGCCCTGTTGTTAGTTGTGAGATTACATTATGGCTCATGCCCCGGACTGTCTCACATTTAGCATTCATGCTCGCTGTGTCTGGAAATACATTTGGTTTGCCAGTTTTGTTTGTGTTCCGTGTTAAATGCTTTCCGTTTTGCGATTCTCTCAATAAATTACGACTGAACAGGGTTTCTGAGGTAACTTCCAGCTGCAAAAATCCTGAACTGAGAATCTGGGAAAATTTCCCAGAGTATGGTCAGTCGGAGCAAAAGTAAGGAAGTCGTTCGTTTCTGCAGCGATTCACAATGCTACCGTTCCCGTGAGCAGTCGAACAGGCTATATGATTGTGCCGCAGACTGCGACGGCAAGCTCCGCTAAAGAGTGATCCTTTAATGCCGGTGTAAGCAACACAACGTTATTAGGGCACACCGCGTGGAAACAGATACTTCGGTGTATCTCGTCCATGCTCAGCACATAGCCAAAATTAAACAAGTCCCATTAAACAACGAGCGATTGGAAACAGAAAGGTGAAAAGTAGAATGGCTTCAACTTTCAGTGCTTGAACAAATCTGCTCTCGTAGTGAAATGTAATGCAACTCCATTTAATTACTGTGCAAAGCATTGTCAAGTTTTTCTCCAACCTGGTTCTGATCATATGCCATTCTGTTTGAGAGTGTAGTTCCCGCCTTCTGATCCTTCCATGAAAAGCAGCACCGCATTTGCATTCCTTGCGCAGGTTTGCCCGGTTCAAAGACAGGGAAGAAGCTGATGCTCTGGTATCACAGCGCACCACGGATTCCTGAACTAGTCTGTCTGTCAAATGTACCCCCAAAGTCGTCTCTGAAAGACCTCATTTGGAAGCTGTCTGTCGTTATTCAACGTACGAGAGTTGGCACCAGAGGTCCTGAATCATGTTTTGGAGCAGTTCGCACGGAAGTGGCTCATTCAATCAGCAACAGCAATGAAAGAAATTACACTCTCAGAGGAACCTCTGGACCTATGCTTTCACAGCGTCGCTAGTATTAAGGTGCGCCCCGAGATCTAAGCCACGTTGGAAGTGAGACGGAGGAATCGACAGAGAGGCTACAGAATGACATCGCATCCATTTGGATTTCTTTAAATCACTGACGAGCAGGAAAATATAAACGGGGAGGGCGAGTGGGGAAGTGAGGCAGTAGCAGCTCTGGTGAAATTCCTTCTTTGTGATTCGCTCAGCAACCAGAGACGTGAAGGTGACTCAGGCGTGAGAGCTCTTCACATCGAGAACAAAAAGCACTCAAGGGCAGTTAGCACCTCTTCCGGAGAGTGGGGTGGGGTGAGCTAATTCCCTTTTGAGTTCTCTGACTATGTTCAGAAACTGCCTTTTAGATTGAGGTGAACAGAGACTGCATTTCTTAAAAGCACCATGGAATTTATCAAACTTTATTGTGTCGCTTCCTTTCGATTCCCACACAGGTTTCCAACTCAGTTGGTATCCATGTGGCTCATATCCAGGTGTGAACATCTCTGCAGCGAATTGCACGGTTAAGGCAAAAAGGCAAGGAAAGTGGCATCTCGAATTGGCTCCGAGGTCAGAGCATCCTCGCAATGTGATCTGTCGTTCTCGGATTGTAATGCTACCTCCGGTTTTAGGGTGGAGAACATTCTTTGGGACTCTTATTCTGCAAGACAGACACAGTGACTGAAACTATGCTGCACGTTATGATTTGGAACACGGGCTGCTCAGCTTTGTGCATTTTCCCTGTAGTCCGGTGTGTTTCATGTTCCGTGTAAACGTGAAAGTTGTCCTGTTTCGAGCAATGGGTGAAATCATTTATCAATGCAAGAATCGAAATTGCAGTCATGTCAAGCAGCTCATGGTAATTTGACCAAATCATAACCGATCGTGTGTTCTCACGCACTCACAGATGCATTTGGAGCTGAAAAGAGTCTGAGAAGATCGACTCAGCTTACCATTGATTTTTGTCTGGATTGATGGGTATCATTATCTGCTGCGAAATTGTCATTGTAGCCGGGCACATCCCAGCAGCTGTGCGAGTCGGAGAGGGATCATGGAACCCTTTTAACGTGACTTTGCATCTGTTGTTTTGCAGGAGCACAATTGGAAGTGCAAGAAAATGGGCAGCGCTAGTGGCTGGCTGGTAGTGTGGCCGAGCGGTCTAAGGCGCTGGATTTAAACTCCAGTCTCTGACAGAGGCGTGGATTCGAATCCCACAGCTGCCATTTCTGCTGACCTTCTCCAATCGCGCAGCTGGTTGAAATGCTGTTTCGACCCCTGCTGCGTTTCTGTTTAAAACAGAAGCGAAATGGGTTTGCTTCCCGGGCAATTAATTGTGGTGTGTGAAAGTGCCGAATTTAGCGAAGCGTCTGTGCTGTCATGATCGTGTTCGCCTCCCGCAGCTCTTCTGTTGCTTTACGTTCCAGGCGAGTTGAATTTTAATGGAACCGAATGGAGACTGTTATTTCATCGCTGTTGTGAAACAAAGTACTACGGTGACTCGACTCGTCGTTATTTGGTTTTCTGGCCAATGAAAAAATCGTTCCAATGAATTTCGATGTCATATGTTATTGAATTTCTCCCATTTCCTTCATCTCCGTCCTGGAGACATCGGAAGGGAAAGGTAATCTAGCCGAGACTGTGATTGGTGAAATTCACTATTTATGGCCCATTCTTATTATGTTCTTTCTTTCTCTCTTTTCAGCATTGTCCGGGAAGTGGTGGTGCACTCAGGCTCCTGTATGTTTGAAAGAGTAGTTTGGAATTGCCCTGTTGTTAGTTGTGAGATTACTTTATGGCTCATGCCCCGGACTGTCTCACATTTAGCATTCATGCTCGCTGTGTCTGGAAATACATTTGGTTTGCCAGTTTTGTTTGTGTTCCGTGTTAAATGCTTTCCGTTTTGCGATTCTCTCAATAAATTACGACTGAACAGGGTTTCTGAGGTAACTTCCAGCTGCAAAAATCCTGAACTGAGAATCTGGGAAAATTTCCCAGAGTATGGTCAGTCGGAGCAAAAGTAAGGAAGTCGTTCGTTTCTGCAGCGATTCACAATGCTACCGTTCCCGTGAGCAGTCGAACAGGCTATATGATTGTGCCGCAGACTGCGACGGCAAGCTCCGCTAAAGAGTGATCCTTTAATGCCGGTGTAAGCAACACAACGTTATTAGGGCACACCGCGTGGAAACAGATACTTCGGTGTATCTCGTCCATGCTCAGCACATAGCCAAAATTAAACAAGTCCCATTAAACAACGAGCGATTGGAAACAGAAAGGTGAAAAGTAGAATGGCTTCAACTTTCAGTGCTTGAACAAATCTGCTCTCGTAGTGAAATGTAATGCAACTCCATTTAATTACTGTGCAAAGCATTGTCAAGTTTTTCTCCAACCTGGTTCTGATCATATGCCATTCTGTTTGAGAGTGTAGTTCCCGCCTTCTGATCCTTCCATGAAAAGCAGCACCGCATTTGCATTCCTTGCGCAGGTTTGCCCGGTTCAAAGACAGGGAAGAAGCTGATGCTCTGGTATCACAGCGCACCACGGATTCCTGAACTAGTCTGTCTGTCAAATGTACCCCCAAAGTCGTCTCTGAAAGACCTCATTTGGAAGCTGTCTGTCGTTATTCAACGTACGAGAGTTGGCACCAGAGGTCCTGAATCATGTTTTGGAGCAGTTCGCACGGAAGTGGCTCATTCAATCAGCAACAGCAATGAAAGAAATTACACTCTCAGAGGAACCTCTGGACCTATGCTTTCACAGCGTCGCTAGTATTAAGGTGCGCCCCGAGATCTAAGCCACGTTGGAAGTGAGACGGAGGAATCGACAGAGAGGCTACAGAATGACATCGCATCCATTTGGATTTCTTTAAATCACTGACGAGCAGGAAAATGTAAACGGGGAGGGCGAGTGGGGAAGTGAGGCAGTAGCAGCTCTGGTGAAATTCCTTCTTTGTGATTCGCTCAGCAACCAGAGACGTGAAGGTGACTCAGGCGTGAGAGCTCTTCACATCGAGAACAAAAAGCACTCAAGGGCAGTTAGCACCTCTTCCGGAGAGTGGGGTGGGGTGAGCTAATTCCCTTTTGACTTCTCTGACTATGTTCAGAAACTGCTTTTTAGATTGAGGTGAACAGAGACTGCATTTCTTAAAAGCACCATGGAATTTATCAAACTTTATTGTGTCGCTTCCTTTCGATTCCCACACAGGTTTCCAACTCAGTTGGTATCCATGTGGCTCATATCCAGGTGTGAACATCTCTGCAGCGAATTGCACGGTTAAGGCAAAAAGGCAAGGAAAGTGGCATCTCGAATTGGCTCCGAGGTCAGAGCATCCTCGCAATGTGATCTGTCGTTCTCGGATTGTAATGCTACCTCCGGTTTTAGGGTGGAGAACATTCTTTGGGACTCTTATTCTGCAAGACAGACACAGTGACTGAAACTATGCTGCACGTTATGATTTGGAACACGGGCTGCTCAGCTTTGTGCATTTTCCCTGTAGTCCGGTGTGTTTCATGTTCCGTGTAAACGTGAAAGTTGTCCTGTTTCGAGCAATGGGTGAAATCATTTATCAATGCAAGAATCGAAATTGCAGTCATGTCAAGCAGCTCATGGTAATTTGACCAAATCATAACCGATCGTGTGTTCTCACGCACTCACAGATGCATTTGGAGCTGAAAAGAGTCTGAGAAGATCGACTCAGCTTACCATTGATTTTTGTCTGGATTGATGGGTATCATTATCTGCTGCGAAATTGTCATTGTAGCCGGGCACATCCCAGCAGCTGTGCGAGTCGGAGAGGGATCATGGAACCCTTTTAACGTGACTTTGCATCTGTTGTTTTGCAGGAGCACAATTGGAAGTGCAAGAAAATGGGCAGCGCTAGTGGCTGGCTGGTAGTGTGGCCGAGCGGTCTAAGGCGCTGGATTTAAGCTCCAGTCTCTGACAGAGGCGTGGGTTCGAATCCCACCGCTGCCATTTCTGCTGACCTTCTCCCACCGCGCAGCTGGTTGAAATGCTGTTTCGACCCCTGCTGCGTTTCTGTTTAAAACAGAAGCGAAATGGGTTTGCTTCCCGGGCAATGAATTGTGGTGTGTGAAAGTGCCGAATTTGGCGAAGCGTCTGTGCTGTCATGATCGTGTTCGCCTCCCGCAGCTCTTCTGTTGCTTTACGTTCCAGGCGAGTTGAATTTTAATGGAACCGAATGGAGACTGTTATTTCATCGCTGTTGTGAAACAAAGTACTACGGTGACTCGACTCGTCGTTATTTGGTTTTCTGGCCAATGAAAAAATCGTTCCAATGAATTTCGATGTCATATGTTATTGAATTTCTCCCATTTCCTTCATCTCCGTCCTGGAGACATCGGAAGGGAAAGGTAATCTAGCCGAGACTGTGATTGGTGAAATTCACTTTTTATGGCCCATTCTTATTATGTTCTTTCTTTCTCTCTTTTCAGCATTGTCCGGGAAGTGGTGGTGCACTCAGGCTCCTGTATGTTTGAAAGAGTAGTTTGGAATTGCCCTGTTGTTAGTTGTGAGATTACATTATGGCTCATGCCCCGGACTGTCTCACATTTAGCATTCATGCTCGCTGTGTCTGGAAATACATTTGGTTTGCCAGTTTTGTTTGTGTTCCGTGTTAAATGCTTTCCGTTTTGCGATTCTCTCAATAAATTACGAGTTAACAGGGTTTCTGAGGTAACTTCCAGCTGCAAAAATCCTGAACTGAGAATCTGGGAAAATTTCCCAGAGTATGGTCAGTCGGAGCAAAAGTAAGGAAGTCGTTCGTTTCTGCAGCGATTCACAATGCTACCGTTCCCGTGAGCAGTCGAACAGGCTATATGATTGTGCCGCAGACTGCGACGGCAAGCTCCGCTAAAGAGTGATCCTTTAATGCCGGTTTAAGCAACACAACGTTATTAGGGCACACCGCGTGGAAACAGATACTTCGGTGTATCTCGTCCATGCTCAGCACATAGCCAAAATTAAACAAGTCCCATTAAACAACGAGCGATTGGAAACAGAAAGGTGAAAAGTAGAATGGCTTCAACTTTCAGTGCTTGAACAAATCTGCTCTCGTAGTGAAATGTAATGCAACTCCATTTAATTACTGTGCAAAGCATTGTCAAGTTTTTCTCCAACCTGGTTCTGATCATATGCCATTCTGTTTGAGAGTGTAGTTCCCGCCTTCTGATCCTTCCATGAAAAGCAGCACCGCATTTGCATTCCTTGCGCAGGTTTGCCCGGTTCAAAGACAGGGAAGAAGCTGATGCTCTGGTATCACAGCGCACCACGGATTCCTGAACTAGTCTGTCTGTCAAATGTACCCCCAAAGTCGTCTCTGAAAGACCTCATTTGGAAGCTGTCTGTCGTTATTCAACGTACGAGAGTTGGCACCAGAGGTCCTGAATCATGTTTTGGAGCAGTTCGCACGGAAGTGGCTCATTCAATCAGCAACAGCAATGAAAGAAATTACACTCTCAGAGGAACCTCTGGACCTATGCTTTCACAGCGTCGCTAGTATTAAGGTGCGCCCCGAGATCTAAGCCACGTTGGAAGTGAGACGGAGGAATCGACAGAGAGGCTACAGAATGACATCGCATCCATTTGGATTTCTTTAAATCACTGACGAGCAGGAAAATGTAAACGGGGAGGGCGAGTGGGGAAGTGAGGCAGTAGCAGCTCTGGTGAAATTCCTTCTTTGTGATTCGCTCAGCAACCAGAGACGTGAAGGTGACTCAGGCGTGAGAGCTCTTCACATCGAGAACAAAAAGCACTCAAGGGCAGTTAGCACCTCTTCCGGAGAGTGGGGTGGGGTGAGCTAATTCCCTTTTGACTTCTCTGACTATGTTCAGAAACTGCCTTTTAGATTGAGGTGAACAGAGACTGCATTTCTTAAAAGCACCATGGAATTTATCAAACTTTATTGTGTCGCTTCCTTTCGATTCCCACACAGGTTTCCAACTCAGTTGGTATCCATGTGGCTCATATCCAGGTGTGAACATCTCTGCAGCGAATTGCACGGTTAAGGCAAAAAGGCAAGGAAAGTGGCATCTCGAATTGGCTCCGAGGTCAGAGCATCCTCGCAATGTGATCTGTCGTTCTCGGATTGTAATGCTACCTCCGGTTTTAGGGTGGAGAACATTCTTTGGGACTCTTATTCTGCAAGACAGACACAGTGACTGAAACTATGCTGCACGTTATGATTTGGAACACGGGCTGCTCAGCTTTGTGCATTTTCCCTGTAGTCCGGTGTGTTTCATGTTCCGTGTAAACGTGAAAGTTGTCCTGTTTCGAGCAATGGGTGAAATCATTTATCAATGCAAGAATCGAAATTGCAGTCATGTCAAGCAGCTCATGGTAATTTGACCAAATCATAACCGATCGTGTGTTCTCACGCACTCACAGATGCATTTGGAGCTGAAAAGAGTCTGAGAAGATCGACTCAGCTTTCCATTGATTTTTGTCTGGATTGATGGGTATCATTATCTGCTGCGAAATTGTCATTGTAGCCGGGCACATCCCAGCAGCTGTGCGAGTCGGAGAGGGATCATGGAACCCTTTTAACGTGACTTTGCATCTGTTGTTTTGCAGGAGCACAATTGGAAGTGCAAGAAAATTGGCAGCGCTAGTGGTTGGCTGGTAGTGTGGCCGAGCGCTCTAAGGCGCGGGATTTAAGCTCCAGTCTCTGACAGAGGCGTGGGTTCGAATCCCACCGCTGCCATTTCTGCTGACCTTCTCCAATCGCGCAGCTGGTTGAAATGCTGTTTCGACCCCTGCTGCGTTTCTGTTTAAAACAGAAGCGAAATGGGTTTGCTTCCCGGGCAATTAATTGTGGTGTGTGAAAGTGCCGAATTTGGCGAAGCGTCTGTGCTGTCATGATCGTGTTCGCCTCCCGCAGCTCTTCTGTTGCTTTACGTTCCAGGCGAGTTGAATTTTAATGGAATCGAATGGAGACTGTTATTTCATCGCTGTTGTGAAACAAAGTACTACGGTGACTCGACTCGTCGTTATTTGGTTTTCTGGCCAATGAAAAAATCGTTCCAATGAATTTCGATGTCATATGTTATTGAATTTCTCCCATTTCCTTCATCTCCGTCCTGGAGACATCGGAAGGGAAAGGTAATCTAGCCGAGACTGTGATTGGTGAAATTCACTTTTTATGGCCCATTCTTATTATGTTCTTTCTTTCTCTCTTTTCAGCATTGTCCGGGAAGTGGTGGTGCACTCAGGCTCCTGTATGTTTGAAAGAGTAGTTTGGAATTGCCCTGTTGTTAGTTGTGAGATTACATTATGGCTCATGCCCCGGACTGTCTCACATTTAGCATTCATGCTCGCTGTGTCTGGAAATACATTTGGTTTGCCAGTTTTGTTTGTGTTCCGTGTTAAATGCTTTCCGTTTTGCGATTCTCTCAATAAATTACGAGTTAACAGGGTTTCTGAGGTAACTTCCAGCTGCAAAAATCCTGAACTGAGAATCTGGGAAAATTTCCCAGAGTATGGTCAGTCGGAGCAAAAGTAAGGAAGTCGTTCGTTTCTGCAGCGATTCACAATGCTACCGTTCCCGTGAGCAGTCGAACAGGCTATATGATTGTGCCGCAGACTGCGACGGCAAGCTCCGCTAAAGAGTGATCCTTTAATGCCGGTTTAAGCAACACAACGTTATTAGGGCACACCGCGTGGAAACAGATACTTCGGTGTATCTCGTCCATGCTCAGCACATAGCCAAAATTAAACAAGTCCCATTAAACAACGAGCGATTGGAAACAGAAAGGTGAAAAGTAGAATGGCTTCAACTTTCAGTGCTTGAACAAATCTGCTCTCGTAGTGAAATGTAATGCAACTCCATTTAATTACTGTGCAAAGCATTGTCAAGTTTTTCTCCAACCTGGTTCTGATCATATGCCATTCTGTTTGAGAGTGTAGTTCCCGCCTTCTGATCCTTCCATGAAAAGCAGCACCGCATTTGCATTCCTTGCGCAGGTTTGCCCGGTTCAAAGACAGGGAAGAAGCTGATGCTCTGGTATCACAGCGCACCACGGATTCCTGAACTAGTCTGTCTGTCAAATGTACCCCCAAAGTCGTCTCTGAAAGACCTCATTTGGAAGCTGTCTGTCGTTATTCAACGTACGAGAGTTGGCACCAGAGGTCCTGAATCATGTTTTGGAGCAGTTCGCACGGAAGTGGCTCATTCAATCAGCAACAGCAATGAAAGAAATTACACTCTCAGAGGAACCTCTGGACCTATGCTTTCACAGCGTCGCTAGTATTAAGGTGCGCCCCGAGATCTAAGCCACGTTGGAAGTGAGACGGAGGAATCGACAGAGAGGCTACAGAATGACATCGCATCCATTTGGATTTCTTTAAATCACTGACGAGCAGGAAAATGTAAACGGGGAGGGCGAGTGGGGAAGTGAGGCAGTAGCAGCTCTGGTGAAATTCCTTCTTTGTGATTCGCTCAGCAACCAGAGACGTGAAGGTGACTCAGGCGTGAGAGCTCTTCACATCGAGAACAAAAAGCACTCAAGGGCAGTTAGCACCTCTTCCGGAGAGTGGGGTGGGGTGAGCTAATTCCCTTTTGACTTCTCTGACTATGTTCAGAAACTGCCTTTTAGATTGAGGTGAACAGAGACTGCATTTCTTAAAAGCACCATGGAATTTATCAAACTTTATTGTGTCGCTTCCTTTCGATTCCCACACAGGTTTCCAACTCAGTTGGTATCCATGTGGCTCATATCCAGGTGTGAACATCTCTGCAGCGAATTGCACGGTTAAGGCAAAAAGGCAAGGAAAGTGGCATCTCGAATTGGCTCCGAGGTCAGAGCATCCTCGCAATGTGATCTGTCGTTCTCGGATTGTAATGCTACCTCCGGTTTTAGGGTGGAGAACATTCTTTGGGACTCTTATTCTGCAAGACAGACACAGTGACTGAAACTATGCTGCACGTTATGATTTGGAACACGGGCTGCTCAGCTTTGTGCATTTTCCCTGTAGTCCGGTGTGTTTCATGTTCCGTGTAAACGTGAAAGTTGTCCTGTTTCGAGCAATGGGTGAAATCATTTATCAATGCAAGAATCGAAATTGCAGTCATGTCAAGCAGCTCATGGTAATTTGACCAAATCATAACCGATCGTGTGTTCTCACGCACTCACAGATGCATTTGGAGCTGAAAAGAGTCTGAGAAGATCGACTCAGCTTTCCATTGATTTTTGTCTGGATTGATGGGTATCATTATCTGCTGCGAAATTGTCATTGTAGCCGGGCACATCCCAGCAGCTGTGCGAGTCGGAGAGGGATCATGGAACCCTTTTAACGTGACTTTGCATCTGTTGTTTTGCAGGAGCACAATTGGAAGTGCAAGAAAATTGGCAGCGCTAGTGGTTGGCTGGTAGTGTGGCCGAGCGCTCTAAGGCGCGGGATTTAAGCTCCAGTCTCTGACAGAGGCGTGGGTTCGAATCCCACCGCTGCCATTTCTGCTGACCTTCTCCAATCGCGCAGCTGGTTGAAATGCTGTTTCGACCCCTGCTGCGTTTCTGTTTAAAACAGAAGCGAAATGGGTTTGCTTCCCGGGCAATTAATTGTGGTGTGTGAAAGTGCCGAATTTGGCGAAGCGTCTGTGCTGTCATGATCGTGTTCGCCTCCCGCAGCTCTTCTGTTGCTTTACGTTCCAGGCGAGTTGAATTTTAATGGAATCGAATGGAGACTGTTATTTCATCGCTGTTGTGAAACAAAGTACTACGGTGACTCGACTCGTCGTTATTTGGTTTTCTGGCCAATGAAAAAATCGTTCCAATGAATTTCGATGTCATATGTTATTGAATTTCTCCCATTTCCTTCATCTCCGTCCTGGAGACATCGGAAGGGAAAGGTAATCTAGCCGAGACTGTGATTGGTGAAATTCACTTTTTATGGCCCATTCTTATTATGTTCTTTCTTTCTCTCTTTTCAGCATTGTCCGGGAAGTGGTGGTGCACTCAGGCTCCTGTATGTTTGAAAGAGTAGTTTGGAATTGCCCTGTTGTTAGTTGTGAGATTACTTTATGGCTCATGCCCCGGACTGTCTCACATTTAGCATTCATGCTCGCTGTGTCTGGAAATACATTTGGTTTGCCAGTTTTGTTTGTGTTCCGTGTTAAATGCTTTCCGTTTTGCGATTCTCTCAATAAATTACGAGTTAACAGGGTTTCTGAGGTAACTTCCAGCTGCAAAAATCCTGAACTGAGAATCTGGGAAAATTTCCCAGAGTATGGTCAGTCGGAGCAAAAGTAAGGAAGTCGTTCGTTTCTGCAGCGATTCACAATGCTACCGTTCCCGTGAGCAGTCGAACAGGCTATATGATTGTGCCGCAGACTGCGACGGCAAGCTCCGCTAAAGAGTGATCCTTTAATGCCGGTGTAAGCAACACAACGTTATTAGGGCACACCGCGTGGAAACAGATACTTCGGTGTATCTCGTCCATGCTCAGCACATAGCCAAAATTAAACAAGTCCCATTAAACAACGAGCGATTGGAAACAGAAAGGTGAAAAGTAGAATGGCTTCAACTTTCAGTGCTTGAACAAATCTGCTCTCGTAGTGAAATGTAATGCAACTCCATTTAATTACTGTGCAAAGCATTGTCAAGTTTTTCTCCAACCTGGTTCTGATCATATGCCATTCTGTTTGAGAGTGTAGTTCCCGCCTTCTGATCCTTCCATGAAAAGCAGCACCGCATTTGCATTCCTTGCGCAGGTTTGCCCGGTTCAAAGACAGGGAAGAAGCTGATGCTCTGGTATCACAGCGCACCACGGATTCCTGAACTAGTCTGTCTGTCAAATGTACCCCCAAAGTCGTCTCTGAAAGACCTCATTTGGAAGCTGTCTGTCGTTATTCAACGTACGAGAGTTGGCACCAGAGGTCCTGAATCATGTTTTGGAGCAGTTCGCACGGAAGTGGCTCATTCAATCAGCAACAGCAATGAAAGAAATTACACTCTCAGAGGAACCTCTGGACCTATGCTTTCACAGCGTCGCTAGTATTAAGGTGCGCCCCGAGATCTAAGCCACGTTGGAAGTGAGACGGAGGAATCGACAGAGAGGCTACAGAATGACATCGCATCCATTTGGATTTCTTTAAATCACTGACGAGCAGGAAAATGTAAACGGGGAGGGCGAGTGGGGAAGTGAGGCAGTAGCAGCTCTGGTGAAATTCCTTCTTTGTGATTCGCTCAGCAACCAGAGACGTGAAGGTGACTCAGGCGTGAGAGCTCTTCACATCGAGAACAAAAAGCACTCAAGGGCAGTTAGCACCTCTTCCGGAGAGTGGGGTGGGGTGAGCTAATTCCCTTTTGACTTCTCTGACTATGTTCAGAAACTGCCTTTTAGATTGAGGTGAACAGAGACTGCATTTCTTAAAAGCACCATGGAATTTATCAAACTTTATTGTGTCGCTTCCTTTCGATTCCCACACAGGTTTCCAACTCAGTTGGTATCCATGTGGCTCATATCCAGGTGTGAACATCTCTGCAGCGAATTGCACGGTTAAGGCAAAAAGGCAAGGAAAGTGGCATCTCGAATTGGCTCCGAGGTCAGAGCATCCTCGCAATGTGATCTGTCGTTCTCGGATTGTAATGCTACCTCCGGTTTTAGGGTGGAGAACATTCTTTGGGACTCTTATTCTGCAAGACAGACACAGTGACTGAAACTATGCTGCACGTTATGATTTGGAACACGGGCTGCTCAGCTTTGTGCATTTTCCCTGTAGTCCGGTGTGTTTCATGTTCCGTGTAAACGTGAAAGTTGTCCTGTTTCGAGCAATGGGTGAAATCATTTATCAATGCAAGAATCGAAATTGCAGTCATGTCAAGCAGCTCATGGTAATTTGACCAAATCATAACCGATCGTGTGTTCTCACGCACTCACAGATGCATTTGGAGCTGAAAAGAGTCTGAGAAGATCGACTCAGCTTACCATTGATTTTTGTCTGGATTGATGGGTATCATTATCTGCTGCGAAATTGTCATTGTAGCCGGGCACATCCCAGCAGCTGTGCGAGTCGGAGAGGGATCATGGAACCCTTTTAACGTGACTTTGCATCTGTTGTTTTGCAGGAGCACAATTGGAAGTGCAAGAAAATGGGCAGCGCTAGTGGCTGGCTGGTAGTGTGGCCGAGCGGTCTAAGGCGCTGGATTTAAGCTCCAGTCTCTGACAGAGGCGTGGGTTCGAATCCCACCGCTGCCAATTCTGCTGACCTTCTCCAATCGCGCAGCTGGTTGAAATGCTGTTTCGACCCCTGCTGCGTTTCTGTTTAAAACAGAAGCGAAATGGGTTTGCTTCCCGGGCAATTAATCGTGGTGTGTGAAAGTGCCGAATTTAGCGAAGCGTCTGTGCTGTCATGATCGTGTTCGCCTCCCGCAGCTCTTCTGTTGCTTTACGTTCCAGGCGAGTTGAATTTTAATGGAATCGAATGGAGACTGTTATTTCATCGCTGTTGTGAAACAAAGTACTACGGTGACTCGACTCGTCGTTATTTGGTTTTCTGGCCAATGAAAAAATCGTTCCAATGAATTTCGATGTCATATGTTATTGAATTTCTCCCATTTCCTTCATCTCCGTCCTGGAGACATCGGAAGGGAAAGGTAATCTAGCCGAGACTGTGATTGGTGAAATTCACTTTTTATGGCCCATTCTTATTATGTTCTTTCTTTCTCTCTTTTCAGCATTGTCCGGGAAGTGGTGGTGCACTCAGGCTCCTGTATGTTTGAAAGAGTAGTTTGGAATTGCCCTGTTGTTAGTTGTGAGATTACTTTATGGCTCATGCCCCGGACTGTCTCACATTTAGCATTCATGCTCGCTGTGTCTGGAAATACATTTGGTTTGCCAGTTTTGTTTGTGTTCCGTGTTAAATGCTTTCCGTTTTGCGATTCTCTCAATAAATTACGAGTTAACAGGGTTTCTGAGGTAACTTCCAGCTGCAAAAATCCTGAACTGAGAATCTGGGAAAATTTCCCAGAGTATGGTCAGTCGGAGCAAAAGTAAGGAAGTCGTTCGTTTCTGCAGCGATTCACAATGCTACCGTTCCCGTGAGCAGTCGAACAGGCTATATGATTGTGCCGCAGACTGCGACGGCAAGCTCCGCTAAAGAGTGATCCTTTAATGCCGGTGTAAGCAACACAACGTTATTAGGGCACACCGCGTGGAAACAGATACTTCGGTGTATCTCGTCCATGCTCAGCACATAGCCAAAATTAAACAAGTCCCATTAAACAACGAGCGATTGGAAACAGAAAGGTGAAAAGTAGAATGGCTTCAACTTTCAGTGCTTGAACAAATCTGCTCTCGTAGTGAAATGTAATGCAACTCCATTTAATTACTGTGCAAAGCATTGTCAAGTTTTTCTCCAACCTGGTTCTGATCATATGCCATTCTGTTTGAGAGTGTAGTTCCCGCCTTCTGATCCTTCCATGAAAAGCAGCACCGCATTTGCATTCCTTGCGCAGGTTTGCCCGGTTCAAAGACAGGGAAGAAGCTGATGCTCTGGTATCACAGCGCACCACGGATTCCTGAACTAGTCTGTCTGTCAAATGTACCCCCAAAGTCGTCTCTGAAAGACCTCATTTGGAAGCTGTCTGTCGTTATTCAACGTACGAGAGTTGGCACCAGAGGTCCTGAATCATGTTTTGGAGCAGTTCGCACGGAAGTGGCTCATTCAATCAGCAACAGCAATGAAAGAAATTACACTCTCAGAGGAACCTCTGGACCTATGCTTTCACAGCGTCGCTAGTATTAAGGTGCGCCCCGAGATCTAAGCCACGTTGGAAGTGAGACGGAGGAATCGACAGAGAGGCTACAGAATGACATCGCATCCATTTGGATTTCTTTAAATCACTGACGAGCAGGAAAATGTAAACGGGGAGGGCGAGTGGGGAAGTGAGGCAGTAGCAGCTCTGGTGAAATTCCTTCTTTGTGATTCGCTCAGCAACCAGAGACGTGAAGGTGACTCAGGCGTGAGAGCTCTTCACATCGAGAACAAAAAGCACTCAAGGGCAGTTAGCACCTCTTCCGGAGAGTGGGGTGGGGTGAGCTAATTCCCTTTTGACTTCTCTGACTATGTTCAGAAACTGCTTTTTAGATTGAGGTGAACAGAGACTGCATTTCTTAAAAGCACCATGGAATTTATCAAACTTTATTGTGTCGCTTCCTTTCGATTCCCACACAGGTTTCCAACTCAGTTGGTATCCATGTGGCTCATATCCAGGTGTGAACATCTCTGCAGCGAATTGCACGGTTAAGGCAAAAAGGCAAGGAAAGTGGCATCTCGAATTGGCTCCGAGGTCAGAGCATCCTCGCAATGTGATCTGTCGTTCTCGGATTGTAATGCTACCTCCGGTTTTAGGGTGGAGAACATTCTTTGGGACTCTTATTCTGCAAGACAGACACAGTGACTGAAACTATGCTGCACGTTATGATTTGGAACACGGGCTGCTCAGCTTTGTGCATTTTCCCTGTAGTCCGGTGTGTTTCATGTTCCGTGTAAACGTGAAAGTTGTCCTGTTTCGAGCAATGGGTGAAATCATTTATCAATGCAAGAATCGAAATTGCAGTCATGTCAAGCAGCTCATGGTAATTTGACCAAATCATAACCGATCGTGTGTTCTCACGCACTCACAGATGCATTTGGAGCTGAAAAGAGTCTGAGAAGATCGACTCAGCTTACCATTGATTTTTGTCTGGATTGATGGGTATCATTATCTGCTGCGAAATTGTCATTGTAGCCGGGCACATCCCAGCAGCTGTGCGAGTCGGAGAGGGATCATGGAACCCTTTTAACGTGACTTTGCATCTGTTGTTTTGCAGGAGCACAATTGGAAGTGCAAGAAAATGGGCAGCGCGAGTGGCTGGCTGGTAGTGTGGCCGAGCGGTCTAAGGCGCTGGATTTAAGCTCCAGTCTCTGACAGAGGCGTGGGTTCGAATCCCACCGCTGCCATTTCTGCTGACCTTCTCCAATCGCGCAGCTGGTTGAAATGCTGTTTCGACCCCTGCTGCGTTTCTGTTTAAAACAGAAGCGAAATGGGTTTGCTTCCCGGGCAATTAATTGTGGTGTGTGAAAGTGCCGAATTTGGCGAAGCGTCTGTGCTGTCATGATCGTGTTCGCCTCCCGCAGCTCTTCTGTTGCTTTACGTTCCAGGCGAGTTGAATTTTAATGGAATCGAATGGAGACTGTTATTTCATCGCTGTTGTGAAACAAAGTACTACGGTGACTCGACTCGTCGTTATTTGGTTTTCTGGCCAATGAAAAAATCGTTCCAATGAATTTCGATGTCATATGTTATTGAATTTCTCCCATTTCCTTCATCTCCGTCCTGGAGACATCGGAAGGGAAAGGTAATCTAGCCGAGACTGTGATTGGTGAAATTCACTTTTTATGGCCCATTCTTATTATGTTCTTTCTTTCTCTCTTTTCAGCATTGTCCGGGAAGTGGTGGTGCACTCAGGCTCCTGTATGTTTGAAAGAGTAGTTTGGAATTGCCCTGTTGTTAGTTGTGAGATTACATTATGGCTCATGCCCCGGACTGTCTCACATTTAGCATTCATGCTCGCTGTGTCTGGAAATACATTTGGTTTGCCAGTTTTGTTTGTGTTCCGTGTTAAATGCTTTCCGTTTTGCGATTCTCTCAATAAATTACGAGTTAACAGGGTTTCTGAGGTAACTTCCAGCTGCAAAAATCCTGAACTGAGAATCTGGGAAAATTTCCCAGAGTATGGTCAGTCGGAGCAAAAGTAAGGAAGTCGTTCGTTTCTGCAGCGATTCACAATGCTACCGTTCCCGTGAGCAGTCGAACAGGCTATATGATTGTGCCGCAGACTGCGACGGCAAGCTCCGCTAAAGAGTGATCCTTTAATGCCGGTTTAAGCAACACAACGTTATTAGGGCACACCGCGTGGAAACAGATACTTCGGTGTATCTCGTCCATGCTCAGCACATAGCCAAAATTAAACAAGTCCCATTAAACAACGAGCGATTGGAAACAGAAAGGTGAAAAGTAGAATGGCTTCAACTTTCAGTGCTTGAACAAATCTGCTCTCGTAGTGAAATGTAATGCAACTCCATTTAATTACTGTGCAAAGCATTGTCAAGTTTTTCTCCAACCTGGTTCTGATCATATGCCATTCTGTTTGAGAGTGTAGTTCCCGCCTTCTGATCCTTCCATGAAAAGCAGCACCGCATTTGCATTCCTTGCGCAGGTTTGCCCGGTTCAAAGACAGGGAAGAAGCTGATGCTCTGGTATCACAGCGCACCACGGATTCCTGAACTAGTCTGTCTGTCAAATGTACCCCCAAAGTCGTCTCTGAAAGACCTCATTTGGAAGCTGTCTGTCGTTATTCAACGTACGAGAGTTGGCACCAGAGGTCCTGAATCATGTTTTGGAGCAGTTCGCACGGAAGTGGCTCATTCAATCAGCAACAGCAATGAAAGAAATTACACTCTCAGAGGAACCTCTGGACCTATGCTTTCACAGCGTCGCTAGTATTAAGGTGCGCCCCGAGATCTAAGCCACGTTGGAAGTGAGACGGAGGAATCGACAGAGAGGCTACAGAATGACATCGCATCCATTTGGATTTCTTTAAATCACTGACGAGCAGGAAAATGTAAACGGGGAGGGCGAGTGGGGAAGTGAGGCAGTAGCAGCTCTGGTGAAATTCCTTCTTTGTGATTCGCTCAGCAACCAGAGACGTGAAGGTGACTCAGGCGTGAGAGCTCTTCACATCGAGAACAAAAAGCACTCAAGGGCAGTTAGCACCTCTTCCGGAGAGTGGGGTGGGGTGAGCTAATTCCCTTTTGACTTCTCTGACTATGTTCAGAAACTGCCTTTTAGATTGAGGTGAACAGAGACTGCATTTCTTAAAAGCACCATGGAATTTATCAAACTTTATTGTGTTGCTTCCTTTCGATTCCCACACAGGTTTCCAACTCAGTTGGTATCCATGTGGCTCATATCCAGGTGTGAACATCTCTGCAGCGAATTGCACGGTTAAGGCAAAAAGGCAAGGAAAGTGGCATCTCGAATTGGCTCCGAGGTCAGAGCATCCTCGCAATGTGATCTGTCGTTCTCGGATTGTAATGCTACCTCCGGTTTTAGGGTGGAGAACATTCTTTGGGACTCTTATTCTGCAAGACAGACACAGTGACTGAAACTATGCTGCACGTTATGATTTGGAACACGGGCTGCTCAGCTTTGTGCATTTTCCCTGTAGTCCGGTGTGTTTCATGTTCCGTGTAAACGTGAAAGTTGTCCTGTTTCGAGCAATGGGTGAAATCATTTATCAATGCAAGAATCGAAATTGCAGTCATGTCAAGCAGCTCATGGTAATTTGACCAAATCATAACCGATCGTGTGTTCTCACGCACTCACAGATGCATTTGGAGCTGAAAAGAGTCTGAGAAGATCGACTCAGCTTACCATTGATTTTTGTCTGGATTGATGGGTATCATTATCTGCTGCGAAATTGTCATTGTAGCCGGGCACATCCCAGCAGCTGTGCGAGTCGGAGAGGGATCATGGAACCCTTTTAACGTGACTTTGCATCTGTTGTTTTGCAGGAGCACAATTGGAAGTGCAAGAAAATGGGCAGCGCTAGTGGCTGGCTGGTAGTGTGGCCGAGCGGTCTAAGGCGCTGGATTTAAACTCCAGTCTCTGACAGAGGCGTGGGTTCGAATCCCACAGCTGCCATTTCTGCTGACCTTCTCCAATCGCGCAGCTGGTTGAAATGCTGTTTCGACCCCTGCTGCGTTTCTGTTTAAAACAGAAGCGAAATGGGTTTGCTTCCCGGGCAATTAATTGTGGTGTGTGAAAGTGCCGAATTTAGCGAAGCGTCTGTGCTGTCATGATCGTGTTCGCCTCCCGCAGCTCTTCTGTTGCTTTACGTTCCAGGCGAGTTGAATTTTAATGGAACCGAATGGAGACTGTTATTTCATCGCTGTTGTGAAACAAAGTACTACGGTGACTCGACTCGTCGTTATTTGGTTTTCTGGCCAATGAAAAAATCGTTCCAATGAATTTCGATGTCATATGTTATTGAATTTCTCCCATTTCCTTCATCTCCGTCCTGGAGACATCGGAAGGGAAAGGTAATCTAGCCGAGACTGTGATTGGTGAAATTCACTTTTTATGGCCCATTCTTATTATGTTCTTTCTTTCTCTCTTTTCAGCATTGTCCGGGAAGTGGTGGTGCACTCAGGCTCCTGTATGTTTGAAAGAGTAGTTTGGAATTGCCCTGTTGTTAGTTGTGAGATTACATTATGGCTCATGCCCCGGACTGTCTCACATTTAGCATTCATGCTCGCTGTGTCTGGAAATACATTTGGTATGCCAGTTTTGTTTGTGTTCCGTGTTAAATGCTTTCCGTTTTGCGATTCTCTCAATAAATTACGACTGAACAGGGTTTCTGAGGTAACTTCCAGCTGCAAAAATCCTGAACTGAGAATCTGGGAAAATTTCCCAGAGTATGGTCAGTCGGAGCAAAAGTAAGGAAGTCGTTCGTTTCTGCAGCGATTCACAATGCTACCGTTCCCGTGAGCAGTCGAACAGGCTATATGATTGTGCCGCAGACTGCGACGGCAAGCTCCGCTAAAGAGTGATCCTTTAATGCCGGTGTAAGCAACACAACGTTATTAGGGCACACCGCGTGGAAACAGATACTTCGGTGTATCTCGTCCATGCTCAGCACATAGCCAAAATTAAACAAGTCCCATTAAACAACGAGCGATTGGAAACAGAAAGGTGAAAAGTAGAATGGCTTCAACTTTCAGTGCTTGAACAAATCTGCTCTCGTAGTGAAATGTAATGCAACTCCATTTAATTACTGTGCAAAGCATTGTCAAGTTTTTCTCCAACCTGGTTCTGATCATATGCCATTCTGTTTGAGAGTGTAGTTCCCGCCTTCTGATCCTTCCATGAAAAGCAGCACCGCATTTGCATTCCTTGCGCAGGTTTGCCCGGTTCAAAGACAGGGAAGAAGCTGATGCTCTGGTATCACAGCGCACCACGGATTCCTGAACTAGTCTGTCTGTCAAATGTACCCCCAAAGTCGTCTCTGAAAGACCTCATTTGGAAGCTGTCTGTCGTTATTCAACGTACGAGAGTTGGCACCAGAGGTCCTGAATCATGTTTTGGAGCAGTTCGCACGGAAGTGGCTCATTCAATCAGCAACAGCAATGAAAGAAATTACACTCTCAGAGGAACCTCTGGACCTATGCTTTCACAGCGTCGCTAGTATTAAGGTGCGCCCCGAGATCTAAGCCACGTTGGAAGTGAGACGGAGGAATCGACAGAGAGGCTACAGAATGACATCGCATCCATTTGGATTTCTTTAAATCACTGACGAGCAGGAAAATGTAAACGGGGAGGGCGAGTGGGGAAGTGAGGCAGTAGCAGCTCTGGTGAAATTCCTTCTTTGTGATTCGCTCAGCAACCAGAGACGTGAAGGTGACTCAGGCGTGAGAGCTCTTCACATCGAGAACAAAAAGCACTCAAGGGCAGTTAGCACCTCTTCCGGAGAGTGGGGTGGGGTGAGCTAATTCCCTTTTGACTTCTCTGACTATGTTCAGAAACTGCCTTTTAGATTGAGGTGAACAGAGACTGCATTTCTTAAAAGCACCATGGAATTTATCAAACTTTATTGTGTTGCTTCCTTTCGATTCCCACACAGGTTTCCAACTCAGTTGGTATCCATGTGGCTCATATCCAGGTGTGAACATCTCTGCAGCGAATTGCACGGTTAAGGCAAAAAGGCAAGGAAAGTGGCATCTCGAATTGGCTCCGAGGTCAGAGCATCCTCGCAATGTGATCTGTCGTTCTCGGATTGTAATGCTACCTCCGGTTTTAGGGTGGAGAACATTCTTTGGGACTCTTATTCTGCAAGACAGACACAGTGACTGAAACTATGCTGCACGTTATGATTTGGAACACGGGCTGCTCAGCTTTGTGCATTTTCCCTGTAGTCCGGTGTGTTTCATGTTCCGTGTAAACGTGAAAGTTGTCCTGTTTCGAGCAATGGGTGAAATCATTTATCAATGCAAGAATCGAAATTGCAGTCATGTCAAGCAGCTCATGGTAATTTGACCAAATCATAACCGATCGTGTGTTCTCACGCACTCACAGATGCATTTGGAGCTGAAAAGAGTCTGAGAAGATCGACTCAGCTTACCATTGATTTTTGTCTGGATTGATGGGTATCATTATCTGCTGCGAAATTGTCATTGTAGCCGGGCACATCCCAGCAGCTGTGCGAGTCGGAGAGGGATCATGGAACCCTTTTAACGTGACTTTGCATCTGTTGTTTTGCAGGAGCACAATTGGAAGTGCAAGAAAATGGGCAGCGCTAGTGGCTGGCTGGTAGTGTGGCCGAGCGGTCTAAGGCGCTGGATTTAAACTCCAGTCTCTGACAGAGGCGTGGGTTCGAATCCCACAGCTGCCATTTCTGCTGACCTTCTCCAATCGCGCAGCTGGTTGAAATGCTGTTTCGACCCCTGCTGCGTTTCTGTTTAAAACAGAAGCGAAATGGGTTTGCTTCCCGGGCAATTAATTGTGGTGTGTGAAAGTGCCGAATTTAGCGAAGCGTCTGTGCTGTCATGATCGTGTTCGCCTCCCGCAGCTCTTCTGTTGCTTTACGTTCCAGGCGAGTTGAATTTTAATGGAACCGAATGGAGACTGTTATTTCATCGCTGTTGTGAAACAAAGTACTACGGTGACTCGACTCGTCGTTATTTGGTTTTCTGGCCAATGAAAAAATCGTTCCAATGAATTTCGATGTCATATGTTATTGAATTTCTCCCATTTCCTTCATCTCCGTCCTGGAGACATCGGAAGGGAAAGGTAATCTAGCCGAGACTGTGATTGGTGAAATTCACTTTTTATGGCCCATTCTTATTATGTTCTTTCTTTCTCTCTTTTCAGCATTGTCCGGGAAGTGGTGGTGCACTCAGGCTCCTGTATGTTTGAAAGAGTAGTTTGGAATTGCCCTGTTGTTAGTTGTGAGATTACATTATGGCTCATGCCCCGGACTGTCTCACATTTAGCATTCATGCTCGCTGTGTCTGGAAATACATTTGGTTTGCCAGTTTTGTTTGTGTTCCGTGTTAAATGCTTTCCGTTTTGCGATTCTCTCAATAAATTACGACTGAACAGGGTTTCTGAGGTAACTTCCAGCTGCAAAAATCCTGAACTGAGAATCTGGGAAAATTTCCCAGAGTATGGTCAGTCGGAGCAAAAGTAAGGAAGTCGTTCGTTTCTGCAGCGATTCACAATGCTACCGTTCCCGTGAGCAGTCGAACAGGCTATATGATTGTGCCGCAGACTGCGACGGCAAGCTCCGCTAAAGAGTGATCCTTTAATGCCGGTGTAAGCAACACAACGTTATTAGGGCACACCGCGTGGAAACAGATACTTCGGTGTATCTCGTCCATGCTCAGCACATAGCCAAAATTAAACAAGTCCCATTAAACAACGAGCGATTGGAAACAGAAAGGTGAAAAGTAGAATGGCTTCAACTTTCAGTGCTTGAACAAATCTGCTCTCGTAGTGAAATGTAATGCAACTCCATTTAATTACTGTGCAAAGCATTGTCAAGTTTTTCTCCAACCTGGTTCTGATCATATGCCATTCTGTTTGAGAGTGTAGTTCCCGCCTTCTGATCCTTCCATGAAAAGCAGCACCGCATTTGCATTCCTTGCGCAGGTTTGCCCGGTTCAAAGACAGGGAAGAAGCTGATGCTCTGGTATCACAGCGCACCACGGATTCCTGAACTAGTCTGTCTGTCAAATGTACCCCCAAAGTCGTCTCTGAAAGACCTCATTTGGAAGCTGTCTGTTGTTATTCAACGTACGAGAGTTGGCACCAGAGGTCCTGAATCATGTTTTGGAGCAGTTCGCACGGAAGTGGCTCATTCAATCAGCAACAGCAATGAAAGAAATTACACTCTCAGAGGAACCTCTGGACCTATGCTTTCACAGCGTCGCTAGTATTAAGGTGCGCCCCGAGATCTAAGCCACGTTGGAAGTGAGACGGAGGAATCGACAGAGAGGCTACAGAATGACATCGCATCCATTTGGATTTCTTTAAATCACTGACGAGCAGGAAAATGTAAACGGGGAGGGCGAGTGGGGAAGTGAGGCAGTAGCAGCTCTGGTGAAATTCCTTCTTTGTGATTCGCTCAGCAACCAGAGACGTGAAGGTGACTCAGGCGTGAGAGCTCTTCACATCGAGAACAAAAAGCACTCAAGGGCAGTTAGCACCTCTTCCGGAGAGTGGGGTGGGGTGAGCTAATTCCCTTTTGACTTCTCTGACTATGTTCAGAAACTGCTTTTTAGATTGAGGTGAACAGAGACTGCATTTCTTAAAAGCACCATGGAATTTATCAAACTTTATTGTGTCGCTTCCTTTCGATTCCCACACAGGTTTCCAACTCAGTTGGTATCCATGTGGCTCATATCCAGGTGTGAACATCTCTGCAGCGAATTGCACGGTTAAGGCAAAAAGGCAAGGAAAGTGGCATCTCGAATTGGCTCCGAGGTCAGAGCATCCTCGCAATGTGATCTGTCGTTCTCGGATTGTAATGCTACCTCCGGTTTTAGGGTGGAGAACATTCTTTGGGACTCTTATTCTGCAAGACAGACACAGTGACTGAAACTATGCTGCACGTTATGATTTGGAACACGGGCTGCTCAGCTTTGTGCATTTTCCCTGTAGTCCGGTGTGTTTCATGTTCCGTGTAAACGTGAAAGTTGTCCTGTTTCGAGCAATGGGTGAAATCATTTATCAATGCAAGAATCGAAATTGCAGTCATGTCAAGCAGCTCATGGTAATTTGACCAAATCATAACCGATCGTGTGTTCTCACGCACTCACAGATGCATTTGGAGCTGAAAAGAGTCTGAGAAGATCGACTCAGCTTACCATTGATTTTTGTCTGGATTGATGGGTATCATTATCTGCTGCGAAATTGTCATTGTAGCCGGGCACATCCCAGCAGCTGTGCGAGTCGGAGAGGGATCATGGAACCCTTTTAACGTGACTTTGCATCTGTTGTTTTGCAGGAGCACAATTGGAAGTGCAAGAAAATGGGCAGTGCTAGTGGCTGGCTGGTAGTGTGGCCGAGCGGTCTAAGGCGCTGGATTTAAGCTCCAGTCTCTGACAGAGGCGTGGGTTCGAATCCCACCGCTGCCATTTCTGCTGACCTTCTCCAATCGCGCAGCTGGTTGAAATGCTGTTTCGACCCCTGCTGCGTTTCTGTTTAAAACAGAAGCGAAATGGGTTTGCTTCCCGGGCAATTAATTGTGGTGTGTGAAAGTGCCGAATTTGGCGAAGCGTCTGTGCTGTCATGATCGTGTTCGCCTCCCGCAGCTCTTCTGTTGCTTTACGTTCCAGGCGAGTTGAATTTTAATGGAATCGAATGGAGACTGTTATTTCATCGCTGTTGTGAAACAAAGTACTACGGTGACTCGACTCGTCGTTATTTGGTTTTCTGGCCAATGAAAAAATCGTTCCAATGAATTTCGATGTCATATGTTATTGAATTTCTCCCATTTCCTTCATCTCCGTCCTGGAGACATCGGAAGGGAAAGGTAATCTAGCCGAGACTGTGATTGGTGAAATTCACTTTTTATGGCCCATTCTTATTATGTTCTTTCTTTCTCTCTTTTCAGCATTGTCCGGGAAGTGGTGGTGCACTCAGGCTCCTGTATGTTTGAAAGAGTAGTTTGGAATTGCCCTGTTGTTAGTTGTGAGATTACATTATGGCTCATGCCCCGGACTGTCTCACATTTAGCATTCATGCTCGCTGTG
Source organism: Chiloscyllium punctatum (assembly GCF_047496795.1). Classification (NCBI taxonomy): domain Eukaryota; kingdom Metazoa; phylum Chordata; class Chondrichthyes; order Orectolobiformes; family Hemiscylliidae; genus Chiloscyllium; species Chiloscyllium punctatum. Next base: position 66,599,480 of record NC_092779.1, on the reverse strand, counting down.
TCTGGAAATACATTTGGTTTGCCAGTTTTGTTTGTGTTCCGTGTTAAATGCTTTCCGTTTTGCGATTCTCTCAATAAATTACGAGTTAACAGGGTTTCTGAGGTAACTTCCAGCTGCAAAAATCCTGAACTGAGAATCTGGGAAAATTTCCCAGAGTATGGTCAGTCGGAGCAAAAGTAAGGAAGTCGTTCGTTTCTGCAGCGATTCACAATGCTACCGTTCCCGTGAGCAGTCGAACAGGCTATATGATTGTGCCGCAGACTGCGACGGCAAGCTCCGCTAAAGAGTGATCCTTTAATGCCGGTTTAAGCAACACAACGTTATTAGGGCACACCGCGTGGAAACAGATACTTCGGTGTATCTCGTCCATGCTCAGCACATAGCCAAAATTAAACAAGTCCCATTAAACAACGAGCGATTGGAAACAGAAAGGTGAAAAGTAGAATGGCTTCAACTTTCAGTGCTTGAACAAATCTGCTCTCGTAGTGAAATGTAATGCAACTCCATTTAATTACTGTGCAAAGCATTGTCAAGTTTTTCTCCAACCTGGTTCTGATCATATGCCATTCTGTTTGAGAGTGTAGTTCCCGCCTTCTGATCCTTCCATGAAAAGCAGCACCGCATTTGCATTCCTTGCGCAGGTTTGCCCGGTTCAAAGACAGGGAAGAAGCTGATGCTCTGGTATCACAGCGCACCACGGATTCCTGAACTAGTCTGTCTGTCAAATGTACCCCCAAAGTCGTCTCTGAAAGACCTCATTTGGAAGCTGTCTGTCGTTATTCAACGTACGAGAGTTGGCACCAGAGGTCCTGAATCATGTTTTGGAGCAGTTCGCACGGAAGTGGCTCATTCAATCAGCAACAGCAATGAAAGAAATTACACTCTCAGAGGAACCTCTGGACCTATGCTTTCACAGCGTCGCTAGTATTAAGGTGCGCCCCGAGATCTAAGCCACGTTGGAAGTGAGACGGAGGAATCGACAGAGAGGCTACAGAATGACATCGCATCCATTTGGATTTCTTTAAATCACTGACGAGCAGGAAAATGTAAACGGGGAGGGCGAGTGGGGAAGTGAGGCAGTAGCAGCTCTGGTGAAATTCCTTCTTTGTGATTCGCTCAGCAACCAGAGACGTGAAGGTGACTCAGGCGTGAGAGCTCTTCACATCGAGAACAAAAAGCACTCAAGGGCAGTTAGCACCTCTTCCGGAGAGTGGGGTGGGGTGAGCTAATTCCCTTTTGACTTCTCTGACTATGTTCAGAAACTGCCTTTTAGATTGAGGTGAACAGAGACTGCATTTCTTAAAAGCACCATGGAATTTATCAAACTTTATTGTGTCGCTTCCTTTCGATTCCCACACAGGTTTCCAACTCAGTTGGTATCCATGTGGCTCATATCCAGGTGTGAACATCTCTGCAGCGAATTGCACGGTTAAGGCAAAAAGGCAAGGAAAGTGGCATCTCGAATTGGCTCCGAGGTCAGAGCATCCTCGCAATGTGATCTGTCGTTCTCGGATTGTAATGCTACCTCCGGTTTTAGGGTGGAGAACATTCTTTGGGACTCTTATTCTGCAAGACAGACACAGTGACTGAAACTATGCTGCACGTTATGATTTGGAACACGGGCTGCTCAGCTTTGTGCATTTTCCCTGTAGTCCGGTGTGTTTCATGTTCCGTGTAAACGTGAAAGTTGTCCTGTTTCGAGCAATGGGTGAAATCATTTATCAATGCAAGAATCGAAATTGCAGTCATGTCAAGCAGCTCATGGTAATTTGACCAAATCATAACCGATCGTGTGTTCTCACGCACTCACAGATGCATTTGGAGCTGAAAAGAGTCTGAGAAGATCGACTCAGCTTACCATTGATTTTTGTCTGGATTGATGGGTATCATTATCTGCTGCGAAATTGTCATTGTAGCCGGGCACATCCCAGCAGCTGTGCGAGTCGGAGAGGGATCATGGAACCCTTTTAACGTGACTTTGCATCTGTTGTTTTGCAGGAGCACAATTGGAAGTGCAAGAAAATGGGCAGCGCTAGTGGCTGGCTGGTAGTGTGGCCGAGCGGTCTAAGGCGCTGGATTTAAGCTCCAGTCTCTGACAGAGGCGTGGGTTCGAATCCCACCGCTGCCATTTCTGCTGACCTTCTCCAATCGCGCAGCTGGTTGAAATGCTGTTTCGACCCCTGCTGCGTTTCTGTTTAAAACAGAAGCGAAATGGGTTTGCTTCCCGGGCAATTAATCGTGGTGTGTGAAAGTGCCGAATTTAGCGAAGCGTCTGTGCTGTCATGATCGTGTTCGCCTCCCGCAGCTCTTCTGTTGCTTTACGTTCCAGGCGAGTTGAATTTTAATGGAATCGAATGGAGACTGTTATTTCATCGCTGTTGTGAAACAAAGTACTACGGTGACTCGACTCGTCGTTATTTGGTTTTCTGGCCAATGAAAAAATCGTTCCAATGAATTTCGATGTCATATGTTATTGAATTTCTCCCATTTCCTTCATCTCCGTCCTGGAGACATCGGAAGGGAAAGGTAATCTAGCCGAGACTGTGATTGGTGAAATTCACTTTTTATGGCCCATTCTTATTATGTTCTTTCTTTCTCTCTTTTCAGCATTGTCCGGGAAGTGGTGGTGCACTCAGGCTCCTGTATGTTTGAAAGAGTAGTTTGGAATTGCCCTGTTGTTAGTTGTGAGATTACTTTATGGCTCATGCCCCGGACTGTCTCACATTTAGCATTCATGCTCGCTGTGTCTGGAAATACATTTGGTTTGCCAGTTTTGTTTGTGTTCCGTGTTAAATGCTTTCCGTTTTGCGATTCTCTCAATAAATTACGAGTTAACAGGGTTTCTGAGGTAACTTCCAGCTGCAAAAATCCTGAACTGAGAATCTGGGAAAATTTCCCAGAGTATGGTCAGTCGGAGCAAAAGTAAGGAAGTCGTTCGTTTCTGCAGCGATTCACAATGCTACCGTTCCCGTGAGCAGTCGAACAGGCTATATGATTGTGCCGCAGACTGCGACGGCAAGCTCCGCTAAAGAGTGATCCTTTAATGCCGGTGTAAGCAACACAACGTTATTAGGGCACACCGCGTGGAAACAGATACTTCGGTGTATCTCGTCCATGCTCAGCACATAGCCAAAATTAAACAAGTCCCATTAAACAACGAGCGATTGGAAACAGAAAGGTGAAAAGTAGAATGGCTTCAACTTTCAGTGCCTGAACAAATCTGCTCTCGTAGTGAAATGTAATGCAACTCCATTTAATTACTGTGCAAAGCATTGTCAAGTTTTTCTCCAACCTGGTTCTGATCATATGCCATTCTGTTTGAGAGTGTAGTTCCCGCCTTCTGATCCTTCCATGAAAAGCAGCACCGCATTTGCATTCCTTGCGCAGGTTTGCCCGGTTCAAAGACAGGGAAGAAGCTGATGCTCTGGTATCACAGCGCACCACGGATTCCTGAACTAGTCTGTCTGTCAAATGTACCCCCAAAGTCGTCTCTGAAAGACCTCATTTGGAAGCTGTCTGTCGTTATTCAACGTACGAGAGTTGGCACCAGAGGTCCTGAATCATGTTTTGGAGCAGTTCGCACGGAAGTGGCTCATTCAATCAGCAACAGCAATGAAAGAAATTACACTCTCAGAGGAACCTCTGGACCTATGCTTTCACAGCGTCGCTAGTATTAAGGTGCGCCCCGAGATCTAAGCCACGTTGGAAGTGAGACGGAGGAATCGACAGAGAGGCTACAGAATGACATCGCATCCATTTGGATTTCTTTAAATCACTGACGAGCAGGAAAATGTAAACGGGGAGGGCGAGTGGGGAAGTGAGGCAGTAGCAGCTCTGGTGAAATTCCTTCTTTGTGATTCGCTCAGCAACCAGAGACGTGAAGGTGACTCAGGCGTGAGAGCTCTTCACATCGAGAACAAAAAGCACTCAAGGGCAGTTAGCACCTCTTCCGGAGAGTGGGGTGGGGTGAGCTAATTCCCTTTTGACTTCTCTGACTATGTTCAGAAACTGCTTTTTAGATTGAGGTGAACAGAGACTGCATTTCTTAAAAGCACCATGGAATTTATCAAACTTTATTGTGTCGCTTCCTTTCGATTCCCACACAGGTTTCCAACTCAGTTGGTATCCATGTGGCTCATATCCAGGTGTGAACATCTCTGCAGCGAATTGCACGGTTAAGGCAAAAAGGCAAGGAAAGTGGCATCTCGAATTGGCTCCGAGGTCAGAGCATCCTCGCAATGTGATCTGTCGTTCTCGGATTGTAATGCTACCTCCGGTTTTAGGGTGGAGAACATTCTTTGGGACTCTTATTCTGCAAGACAGACACAGTGACTGAAACTATGCTGCACGTTATGATTTGGAACACGGGCTGCTCAGCTTTGTGCATTTTCCCTGTAGTCCGGTGTGTTTCATGTTCCGTGTAAACGTGAAAGTTGTCCTGTTTCGAGCAATGGGTGAAATCATTTATCAATGCAAGAATCGAAATTGCAGTCATGTCAAGCAGCTCATGGTAATTTGACCAAATCATAACCGATCGTGTGTTCTCACGCACTCACAGATGCATTTGGAGCTGAAAAGAGTCTGAGAAGATCGACTCAGCTTACCATTGATTTTTGTCTGGATTGATGGGTATCATTATCTGCTGCGAAATTGTCATTGTAGCCGGGCACATCCCAGCAGCTGTGCGAGTCGGAGAGGGATCATGGAACCCTTTTAACGTGACTTTGCATCTGTTGTTTTGCAGGAGCACAATTGGAAGTGCAAGAAAATGGGCAGCGCGAGTGGCTGGCTGGTAGTGTGGCCGAGCGGTCTAAGGCGCTGGATTTAAGCTCCAGTCTCTGACAGAGGCGTGGGTTCGAATCCCACCGCTGCCATTTCTGCTGACCTTCTCCAATCGCGCAGCTGGTTGAAATGCTGTTTCGACCCCTGCTGCGTTTCTGTTTAAAACAGAAGCGAAATGGGTTTGCTTCCCGGGCAATTAATTGTGGTGTGTGAAAGTGCCGAATTTGGCGAAGCGTCTGTGCTGTCATGATCGTGTTCGCCTCCCGCAGCTCTTCTGTTGCTTTACGTTCCAGGCGAGTTGAATTTTAATGGAATCGAATGGAGACTGTTATTTCATCGCTGTTGTGAAACAAAGTACTACGGTGACTCGACTCGTCGTTATTTGGTTTTCTGGCCAATGAAAAAATCGTTCCAATGAATTTCGATGTCATATGTTATTGAATTTCTCCCATTTCCTTCATCTCCGTCCTGGAGACATCGGAAGGGAAAGGTAATCTAGCCGAGACTGTGATTGGTGAAATTCACTTTTTATGGCCCATTCTTATTATGTTCTTTCTTTCTCTCTTTTCAGCATTGTCCGGGAAGTGGTGGTGCACTCAGGCTCCTGTATGTTTGAAAGAGTAGTTTGGAATTGCCCTGTTGTTAGTTGTGAGATTACATTATGGCTCATGCCCCGGACTGTCTCACATTTAGCATTCATGCTCGCTGTGTCTGGAAATACATTTGGTTTGCCAGTTTTGTTTGTGTTCCGTGTTAAATGCTTTCCGTTTTGCGATTCTCTCAATAAATTACGAGTTAACAGGGTTTCTGAGGTAACTTCCAGCTGCAAAAATCCTGAACTGAGAATCTGGGAAAATTTCCCAGAGTATGGTCAGTCGGAGCAAAAGTAAGGAAGTCGTTCGTTTCTGCAGCGATTCACAATGCTACCGTTCCCGTGAGCAGTCGAACAGGCTATATGATTGTGCCGCAGACTGCGACGGCAAGCTCCGCTAAAGAGTGATCCTTTAATGCCGGTTTAAGCAACACAACGTTATTAGGGCACACCGCGTGGAAACAGATACTTCGGTGTATCTCGTCCATGCTCAGCACATAGCCAAAATTAAACAAGTCCCATTAAACAACGAGCGATTGGAAACAGAAAGGTGAAAAGTAGAATGGCTTCAACTTTCAGTGCTTGAACAAATCTGCTCTCGTAGTGAAATGTAATGCAACTCCATTTAATTACTGTGCAAAGCATTGTCAAGTTTTTCTCCAACCTGGTTCTGATCATATGCCATTCTGTTTGAGAGTGTAGTTCCCGCCTTCTGATCCTTCCATGAAAAGCAGCACCGCATTTGCATTCCTTGCGCAGGTTTGCCCGGTTCAAAGACAGGGAAGAAGCTGATGCTCTGGTATCACAGCGCACCACGGATTCCTGAACTAGTCTGTCTGTCAAATGTACCCCCAAAGTCGTCTCTGAAAGACCTCATTTGGAAGCTGTCTGTCGTTATTCAACGTACGAGAGTTGGCACCAGAGGTCCTGAATCATGTTTTGGAGCAGTTCGCACGGAAGTGGCTCATTCAATCAGCAACAGCAATGAAAGAAATTACACTCTCAGAGGAACCTCTGGACCTATGCTTTCACAGCGTCGCTAGTATTAAGGTGCGCCCCGAGATCTAAGCCACGTTGGAAGTGAGACGGAGGAATCGACAGAGAGGCTACAGAATGACATCGCATCCATTTGGATTTCTTTAAATCACTGACGAGCAGGAAAATATAAACGGGGAGGGCGAGTGGGGAAGTGAGGCAGTAGCAGCTCTGGTGAAATTCCTTCTTTGTGATTCGCTCAGCAACCAGAGACGTGAAGGTGACTCAGGCGTGAGAGCTCTTCACATCGAGAACAAAAAGCACTCAAGGGCAGTTAGCACCTCTTCCGGAGAGTGGGGTGGGGTGAGCTAATTCCCTTTTGAGTTCTCTGACTATGTTCAGAAACTGCCTTTTAGATTGAGGTGAACAGAGACTGCATTTCTTAAAAGCACCATGGAATTTATCAAACTTTATTGTGTTGCTTCCTTTCGATTCCCACACAGGTTTCCAACTCAGTTGGTATCCATGTGGCTCATATCCAGGTGTGAACATCTCTGCAGCGAATTGCACGGTTAAGGCAAAAAGGCAAGGAAAGTGGCATCTCGAATTGGCTCCGAGGTCAGAGCATCCTCGCAATGTGATCTGTCGTTCTCGGATTGTAATGCTACCTCCGGTTTTAGGGTGGAGAACATTCTTTGGGACTCTTATTCTGCAAGACAGACACAGTGACTGAAACTATGCTGCACGTTATGATTTGGAACACGGGCTGCTCAGCTTTGTGCATTTTCCCTGTAGTCCGGTGTGTTTCATGTTCCGTGTAAACGTGAAAGTTGTCCTGTTTCGAGCAATGGGTGAAATCATTTATCAATGCAAGAATCGAAATTGCAGTCATGTCAAGCAGCTCATGGTAATTTGACCAAATCATAACCGATCGTGTGTTCTCACGCACTCACAGATGCATTTGGAGCTGAAAAGAGTCTGAGAAGATCGACTCAGCTTACCATTGATTTTTGTCTGGATTGATGGGTATCATTATCTGCTGCGAAATTGTCATTGTAGCCGGGCACATCCCAGCAGCTGTGCGAGTCGGAGAGGGATCATGGAACCCTTTTAACGTGACTTTGCATCTGTTGTTTTGCAGGAGCACAATTGGAAGTGCAAGAAAATGGGCAGCGCTAGTGGCTGGCTGGTAGTGTGGCCGAGCGGTCTAAGGCGCTGGATTTAAACTCCAGTCTCTGACAGAGGCGTGGGTTCGAATCCCACAGCTGCCATTTCTGCTGACCTTCTCCAATCGCGCAGCTGGTTGAAATGCTGTTTCGACCCCTGCTGCGTTTCTGTTTAAAACAGAAGCGAAATGGGTTTGCTTCCCGGGCAATTAATTGTGGTGTGTGAAAGTGCCGAATTTAGCGAAGCGTCTGTGCTGTCATGATCGTGTTCGCCTCCCGCAGCTCTTCTGTTGCTTTACGTTCCAGGCGAGTTGAATTTTAATGGAACCGAATGGAGACTGTTATTTCATCGCTGTTGTGAAACAAAGTACTACGGTGACTCGACTCGTCGTTATTTGGTTTTCTGGCCAATGAAAAAATCGTTCCAATGAATTTCGATGTCATATGTTATTGAATTTCTCCCATTTCCTTCATCTCCGTCCTGGAGACATCGGAAGGGAAAGGTAATCTAGCCGAGACTGTGATTGGTGAAATTCACTTTTTATGGCCCATTCTTATTATGTTCTTTCTTTCTCTCTTTTCAGCATTGTCCGGGAAGTGGTGGTGCACTCAGGCTCCTGTATGTTTGAAAGAGTAGTTTGGAATTGCCCTGTTGTTAGTTGTGAGATTACATTATGGCTCATGCCCCGGACTGTCTCACATTTAGCATTCATGCTCGCTGTGTCTGGAAATACATTTGGTTTGCCAGTTTTGTTTGTGTTCCGTGTTAAATGCTTTCCGTTTTGCGATTCTCTCAATAAATTACGACTGAACAGGGTTTCTGAGGTAACTTCCAGCTGCAAAAATCCTGAACTGAGAATCTGGGAAAATTTCCCAGAGTATGGTCAGTCGGAGCAAAAGTAAGGAAGTCGTTCGTTTCTGCAGCGATTCACAATGCTACCGTTCCCGTGAGCAGTCGAACAGGCTATATGATTGTGCCGCAGACTGCGACGGCAAGCTCCGCTAAAGAGTGATCCTTTAATGCCGGTGTAAGCAACACAACGTTATTAGGGCACACCGCGTGGAAACAGATACTTCGGTGTATCTCGTCCATGCTCAGCACATAGCCAAAATTAAACAAGTCCCATTAAACAACGAGCGATTGGAAACAGAAAGGTGAAAAGTAGAATGGCTTCAACTTTCAGTGCTTGAACAAATCTGCTCTCGTAGTGAAATGTAATGCAACTCCATTTAATTACTGTGCAAAGCATTGTCAAGTTTTTCTCCAACCTGGTTCTGATCATATGCCATTCTGTTTGAGAGTGTAGTTCCCGCCTTCTGATCCTTCCATGAAAAGCAGCACCGCATTTGCATTCCTTGCGCAGGTTTGCCCGGTTCAAAGACAGGGAAGAAGCTGATGCTCTGGTATCACAGCGCACCACGGATTCCTGAACTAGTCTGTCTGTCAAATGTACCCCCAAAGTCGTCTCTGAAAGACCTCATTTGGAAGCTGTCTGTCGTTATTCAACGTACGAGAGTTGGCACCAGAGGTCCTGAATCATGTTTTGGAGCAGTTCGCACGGAAGTGGCTCATTCAATCAGCAACAGCAATGAAAGAAATTACACTCTCAGAGGAACCTCTGGACCTATGCTTTCACAGCGTCGCTAGTATTAAGGTGCGCCCCGAGATCTAAGCCACGTTGGAAGTGAGACGGAGGAATCGACAGAGAGGCTACAGAATGACATCGCATCCATTTGGATTTCTTTAAATCACTGACGAGCAGGAAAATATAAACGGGGAGGGCGAGTGGGGAAGTGAGGCAGTAGCAGCTCTGGTGAAATTCCTTCTTTGTGATTCGCTCAGCAACCAGAGACGTGAAGGTGACTCAGGCGTGAGAGCTCTTCACATCGAGAACAAAAAGCACTCAAGGGCAGTTAGCACCTCTTCCGGAGAGTGGGGTGGGGTGAGCTAATTCCCTTTTGAGTTCTCTGACTATGTTCAGAAACTGCCTTTTAGATTGAGGTGAACAGAGACTGCATTTCTTAAAAGCACCATGGAATTTATCAAACTTTATTGTGTCGCTTCCTTTCGATTCCCACACAGGTTTCCAACTCAGTTGGTATCCATGTGGCTCATATCCAGGTGTGAACATCTCTGCAGCGAATTGCACGGTTAAGGCAAAAAGGCAAGGAAAGTGGCATCTCGAATTGGCTCCGAGGTCAGAGCATCCTCGCAATGTGATCTGTCGTTCTCGGATTGTAATGCTACCTCCGGTTTTAGGGTGGAGAACATTCTTTGGGACTCTTATTCTGCAAGACAGACACAGTGACTGAAACTATGCTGCACGTTATGATTTGGAACACGGGCTGCTCAGCTTTGTGCATTTTCCCTGTAGTCCGGTGTGTTTCATGTTCCGTGTAAACGTGAAAGTTGTCCTGTTTCGAGCAATGGGTGAAATCATTTATCAATGCAAGAATCGAAATTGCAGTCATGTCAAGCAGCTCATGGTAATTTGACCAAATCATAACCGATCGTGTGTTCTCACGCACTCACAGATGCATTTGGAGCTGAAAAGAGTCTGAGAAGATCGACTCAGCTTACCATTGATTTTTGTCTGGATTGATGGGTATCATTATCTGCTGCGAAATTGTCATTGTAGCCGGGCACATCCCAGCAGCTGTGCGAGTCGGAGAGGGATCATGGAACCCTTTTAACGTGACTTTGCATCTGTTGTTTTGCAGGAGCACAATTGGAAGTGCAAGAAAATGGGCAGCGCTAGTGGCTGGCTGGTAGTGTGGCCGAGCGGTCTAAGGCGCTGGATTTAAACTCCAGTCTCTGACAGAGGCGTGGGTTCGAATCCCACAGCTGCCATTTCTGCTGACCTTCTCCAATCGCGCAGCTGGTTGAAATGCTGTTTCGACCCCTGCTGCGTTTCTGTTTAAAACAGAAGCGAAATGGGTTTGCTTCCCGGGCAATTAATTGTGGTGTGTGAAAGTGCCGAATTTAGCGAAGCGTCTGTGCTGTCATGATCGTGTTCGCCTCCCGCAGCTCTTCTGTTGCTTTACGTTCCAGGCGAGTTGAATTTTAATGGAACCGAATGGAGACTGTTATTTCATCGCTGTTGTGAAACAAAGTACTACGGTGACTCGACTCGTCGTTATTTGGTTTTCTGGCCAATGAAAAAATCGTTCCAATGAATTTCGATGTCATATGTTATTGAATTTCTCCCATTTCCTTCATCTCCGTCCTGGAGACATCGGAAGGGAAAGGTAATCTAGCCGAGACTGTGATTGGTGAAATTCACTTTTTATGGCCCATTCTTATTATGTTCTTTCTTTCTCTCTTTTCAGCATTGTCCGGGAAGTGGTGGTGCACTCAGGCTCCTGTATGTTTGAAAGAGTAGTTTGGAATTGCCCTGTTGTTAGTTGTGAGATTACATTATGGCTCATGCCCCGGACTGTCTCACATTTAGCATTCATGCTCGCTGTGTCTGGAAATACATTTGGTTTGCCAGTTTTGTTTGTGTTCCGTGTTAAATGCTTTCCGTTTTGCGATTCTCTCAATAAATTACGACTGAACAGGGTTTCTGAGGTAACTTCCAGCTGCAAAAATCCTGAACTGAGAATCTGGGAAAATTTCCCAGAGTATGGTCAGTCGGAGCAAAAGTAAGGAAGTCGTTCGTTTCTGCAGCGATTCACAATGCTACCGTTCCCGTGAGCAGTCGAACAGGCTATATGATTGTGCCGCAGACTGCGACGGCAAGCTCCGCTAAAGAGTGATCCTTTAATGCCGGTGTAAGCAACACAACGTTATTAGGGCACACCGCGTGGAAACAGATACTTCGGTGTATCTCGTCCATGCTCAGCACATAGCCAAAATTAAACAAGTCCCATTAAACAACGAGCGATTGGAAACAGAAAGGTGAAAAGTAGAATGGCTTCAACTTTCAGTGCTTGAACAAATCTGCTCTCGTAGTGAAATGTAATGCAACTCCATTTAATTACTGTGCAAAGCATTGTCAAGTTTTTCTCCAACCTGGTTCTGATCATATGCCATTCTGTTTGAGAGTGTAGTTCCCGCCTTCTGATCCTTCCATGAAAAGCAGCACCGCATTTGCATTCCTTGCGCAGGTTTGCCCGGTTCAAAGACAGGGAAGAAGCTGATGCTCTGGTATCACAGCGCACCACGGATTCCTGAACTAGTCTGTCTGTCAAATGTACCCCCAAAGTCGTCTCTGAAAGACCTCATTTGGAAGCTGTCTGTCGTTATTCAACGTACGAGAGTTGGCACCAGAGGTCCTGAATCATGTTTTGGAGCAGTTCGCACGGAAGTGGCTCATTCAATCAGCAACAGCAATGAAAGAAATTACACTCTCAGAGGAACCTCTGGACCTATGCTTTCACAGCGTCGCTAGTATTAAGGTGCGCCCCGAGATCTAAGCCACGTTGGAAGTGAGACGGAGGAATCGACAGAGAGGCTACAGAATGACATCGCATCCATTTGGATTTCTTTAAATCACTGACGAGCAGGAAAATGTAAACGGGGAGGGCGAGTGGGGAAGTGAGGCAGTAGCAGCTCTGGTGAAATTCCTTCTTTGTGATTCGCTCAGCAACCAGAGACGTGAAGGTGACTCAGGCGTGAGAGCTCTTCACATCGAGAACAAAAAGCACTCAAGGGCAGTTAGCACCTCTTCCGGAGAGTGGGGTGGGGTGAGCTAATTCCCTTTTGACTTCTCTGACTATGTTCAGAAACTGCTTTTTAGATTGAGGTGAACAGAGACTGCATTTCTTAAAAGCACCATGGAATTTATCAAACTTTATTGTGTCGCTTCCTTTCGATTCCCACACAGGTTTCCAACTCAGTTGGTATCCATGTGGCTCATATCCAGGTGTGAACATCTCTGCAGCGAATTGCACGGTTAAGGCAAAAAGGCAAGGAAAGTGGCATCTCGAATTGGCTCCGAGGTCAGAGCATCCTCGCAATGTGATCTGTCGTTCTCGGATTGTAATGCTACCTCCGGTTTTAGGGTGGAGAACATTCTTTGGGACTCTTATTCTGCAAGACAGACACAGTGACTGAAACTATGCTGCACGTTATGATTTGGAACACGGGCTGCTCAGCTTTGTGCATTTTCCCTGTAGTCCGGTGTGTTTCATGTTCCGTGTAAACGTGAAAGTTGTCCTGTTTCGAGCAATGGGTGAAATCATTTATCAATGCAAGAATCGAAATTGCAGTCATGTCAAGCAGCTCATGGTAATTTGACCAAATCATAACCGATCGTGTGTTCTCACGCACTCACAGATGCATTTGGAGCTGAAAAGAGTCT